>NC_086444.1:547869170-548079170 GCF_028390025.1 Pseudophryne corroboree | reverse complement strand
TTTGTGTGTATAACGTCATCCTTAATATAAATAGTCAAGTCTAAGAAATTGATTCTCTTGACTTATATCAAAGGTTAAATTTATGTTCATAGTGTTGGTGTTCAAATCAGAGCATAGTTTTTCCAAATTCGATCGTTCTCCTTTCCATACAAAGATGATGTCGTCGATGTACCTAAACCATGACACCAAGTCCGCACCGGCCAGCGAGTTGTTGTATACGGAGTCTTCCTCCCATTTAGACATGAAGAGGTTCGCATAGCTTGGTGCGAACTTGGTGCCCATGGCAGTTCCGACTTTCTGCAGAAAATATTCCCCATTGAAGAAAAAGTAATTGTTCTCGAGTACAAATTGGATGCTTTCTAGAATAAATTCTATTTTTTCTTGTTCCATTTCAGATTTTTCCAAATGCCATTTTACTGCATTCAGACCGTCACTGTGGTTAATTATGGTATACAGTGACGTGACATCCGCTGTAACCAGAATATAGGGTAGGTAGTATAACCACAAATCTTTCAGAGATGATTGATTTCTACCTACAACCACTTGTAATAAAAGGTAAATCACACCTCAAAGACACAACGGATACAATTAATAAATTGTCAGATATAGAGTGGCAACACGATTCCTTTCTGGTTACAGCGGACGACATCTTTGTATGGAAAGGAGAACGATCGAATTTGGAAAAACTATGCTCTGATTTGAACACCAACACTATGAACATAAATTTAACCTTTGATATAAGTCAAGAGAATCAATTTCTTAGACTTGACTATTTATATTAAGGATGACGTTATACACACAAAGGGTTACACGAAACCAACGGACTCGAACAGTCTACCTTTTTCAAGTCATCATCCCCAATGGATAAGAGGAATCCCAAAAGGACAATTCCTGAGGTTAAAAAGGAATTGTAGCGAACCCCAGTACTATAATGATCAGAAGAAAGAAATGAAAAATAAATTTTTGAAAAAGGGGTATGATCCAAAGCTTCTTAAGAAGGCGGAAGAAGAAGTAGAAAGGCTCGATAGGAAAGAAATTTTAAAAAAGGAAAAAAATAAATCCACCAACAATCAAGCAGAATGGGCCTTTATATCTGGCTTTGGGGCGAATTACAAAAAACAGGAACGTATAATTCGCCAACACTGGCATCTGCTTTTAAGAGATCCAGTGCTGAGAGACATTATTCCTGCCCAACCAAGATTTATTTATAGAAGAGGAAAAAACTTGAAGAACGCATTAGTTAAAAGTGCATTACCATTCAATTCTTCTAATCCCATACGTACAAAAGGCTTTCACAGGTGCGGCACATGTATAGCATGTAGAACCATATCCTCAGAAAATTCAAAAATAACAAGCTTCTCTGTTAATATAAACTATGAGATAAATAATTTTATTACATGCCACACAATTAATGTCATTTACATAATAAAATGCGATTGTGGGTTGCTGTATGTAGGCAGGACAGGGAGAGCATTAAAAACAAGGATCGCAGAACATATACGCAATGTGAAAAAAGGACTGCAGACCCACTGCCTCTCTGATCATTTTGCCAAAAAACATAACTGTGCAACATCAAAAATATCTTCGTTTATAGGAATTCAGCAAATTAGATCCAATTGGAGGGATAGGGATTTAGAGACCAATCTCGCAAAGGCTGAGATGCAGTGGATCTTTAAACTGAATACTCTCATCCCTTGTGGCTTAAATTCAGAATTTGAGCTTAAATGGTTCATGTAACCAATTCAAGTCCGCTCCTCATCCTTTATCCCCGTAATAATTTTTAAAGTGCATTTACTGATAAGCTTGATGTTTATTTAAAAAGAATATATATTTTCTTTTATAATTATAATGTATACTCATAAATGGGGAGGTGTACTAAATTTTTGTGTGTCTACGAATCATGTCTCTTTTAAAGCATTATTTTTATTATAATATTACATTTGGCAGTCAATGAATCACTTTTCAAAATTACAATATATTGTGATTAGATGATTTGGGCACACACACATCATTCCCTGTGAAAGGGGAAGATGGATTTGTGTGTCCATCACCCATTTCCGGTCGCTGGAACGCTCCGTGAAATGTGGAACTACTACTAATTATCGTCCAACTGTTGCCAGGTAACCTGGTACTTAGTAAACATTATTCCCCGTGAAAGGGGAAGATGGGGTCACGTGTCCGCGGCCTACGTCCGGGTGCTGGAACGCATCTGAGACGCAGAATTCTAACAAGCCGCGGTCACGTTGATCAGTTACTCCACTCCCCGCAAGAAAGGAAGTAGAGGTCACGTGATCGCGACCTACTTCCGGGCTATGGAACGCATCGTGGAACGCGGAAGTGCGGCTGGCCGCGACCACGATGCTTTCCTAGCTAAATTTAGATATATAACGTTTATGAATAGTATAATTCAACAGCTGGGGGAGCATTATGATTTACTTTATTTGCAATTAGTATAAAGAAATACAAGAAAATATCTTTATTCACGTGTTTTACTGAAGTTACCCACGATGCATTTCCATTTCCTGTTCACTGGTATAAATGTGGTTGCCAGTCACTGTCTGAGCATCTACCTTGAGAAAGACTGTGTCGAAACGGCGTTGGTGATATCAGACAGTGCTTCTTTTTATCCTCCTATATTCATACCAATCCAAGGTATTTTGTAACATTTGTGCTCGCAAGTGTAAGTCCGGAATTCACTTGCGATTGTCCCATTTTCATTCTGACACACATCTGTTCTATCATGGATTTTTTTGGAATTTGAATAAGGAGATTTTATGTAATTGTTTTTAAATTGTATTATGCACCAATAAATTAATTCTTTTTGGAAGAGAAGAATCATTCATCCTTTTAAAGAAACCGCTACGTGTGGAATACCATCTGCGAAAAACGTGAGTGTGGTACGTTTTATTGAACAAAGCCTGCTTCACATGTCATGATCAGAAGTAGAAAAGAAACCTTTATGTGTATGGTGATATTTTACTCTAAGTGAGTCTTGGTACGTGTACCTATGTTTGTGAAGTGGTGGTGAGGAACTATCCTTATCTTCTATCAAGAAAACCTCCACATCATAGGGTTCTGTTTCATCAGAGAACTCACAAAAAATTGAACTCATTATAGACAATACTACACATTTGTTGTTTATTTTTGTTTTTATTGCATGCAAACATCTGGTAATCATTGGATTAACAGAAAAGGATTAACGAAGGACCACGAAGTTTGCAAGTATAGCATACATTTCTAAATTGTATTAATCTTTTGTATAGTAGCGCCTTTGATCTTCCTCCCACTTATTATTTTCTACTTGTCTCTTTTTGTGATCTGGATTTGGGCAGATCATAGGAAGGTTAGGATTGGGCAGCTAGCTTCATTTGCGCCAGAACTCACACATCTATATCTTTGTGTATCAAAGTGATTAGTTGACATGTCAATTAAGGTGTAATCATAAGACGATAGGGCTGCCTTTATTTCATGTGTACTTTATTCGCTATAGGACATTGGTAGATCTGCACCTATAAATGGGTTTTCCCAAATTACTGTACGACTGGTTTTGCAACAATTGTGTTTAGTGGAGAAGAAGAAAAAAACCACACCCCTTGGAAAGAGGGCAACTCTGGTAACAGCAACTAAAAAAGTATATGCAAAAGGCAAGTCATTTTGTGGAGGAAATGGCCCCTGAATGTTTGTTTAATCACTACCAGAAAGCTTATATTAAACATCCAAGGCTGCAATACAAAGCATCATTTCTGCATAGGGTTGCAATATAGTGACAGTGAGGTTGAAACAAAACGACAAGTTGTCCTTCGAATTCAACCTTTATTTTGATCCTATACTTCTGTCTATAGCCATAGATACAGTATACCTGTACTCAATACAATCTTTTTAAATGCTATATCCTTAATATCTTTATCAGTAAGAATATCCAAAGATATAGCATTTAAAAAGACTGTATTGAGTTACTACGAGTATATCTATGGTTATACATTCCTGTGCTCAATCTGTATATAGTAGGAACAGCCCAAATCCATTCAGAAGTAACAATTTTGCACAAAATTAGCTTTCACCACCCTAGGGTGCTAATGTATCTTACATCAAAAAGATTCACCTACCATTTTTGTCATCCCGCTTTCTTGATCCAGAGGTCACCTCTTTGCCACTTGACTGCTGTTGGCCTAAAGTTTTCAGAAAGTTTAATATGAATATTGTACTTCATTATAATTAAGTTATATGGGGAATGTGTCCACCCCCCACCCAAGAATCCGATTTTTCTCCTCTGCGAAAGTTTGTCTACATGGGAGAAAATAACTCAGGATTGCTACACCATTCTATGTTTTCAGAGAAGAAATGGGGTTTATTTTGTTTACCCATATTGTACTACAAGTTGGTCTATTTTCATTGTATTGCTATTCCTTTCATACTGTAATTTTTTTATATTTGCATTCTCTAAATGTTGCGGTTGTAGGATTTACACAATTTGCAACTTCCATTCAAATGAGAAGTACTTTTATTCTATAAAGATCAATTTCCAATACAGTGGAATGAAAAGGGTCTGTAGTAGTTAAATTCAATAGATGTACAGTACTCCATATATTCATTTAAAAATGTTTGAATGATAAGTTCTTCTTACATGGCTAATCAAATACTAGTCATACACGCTGTTCCTAGTTTCAATAGGAGAGAATAGCTAACCTAGAAATCTTATTCTCTTCTTCATGGTTTGCCACGTCCAAGTTTCACTGAGGGTCGTAAAGATACTTAAAGATATACTTATTTGCACATGGTTTCTGTGTGCCAAGATGAGCCAATATTTAGAACTAATGTAGGTGGGGGTAGGGGGGAGAGGGGGGGGGGGGGGGGGGGGGGGGGGGAGACAAGGACAGTACTGCAAGGACACTTCCTGCAGATGCAACTTGTACACCGTGGCACATATTCGGATACTCCAGTACTTAGCCACATACATAATGACCTTTCAAGCTCAGACTTCAATCATTGAAAGCTGTGTCTGCTTTTTCTAATTACCTTTGTGTCCACACAAATGGCAACAGGTTATTATTTAGATGCAAACCAATCAACATTTCTTCAGAAACAAAACTTAAGAAAGGTGGTGCAATAACCTTTGCAAGATTTCTCACTTGCAACATATTTCATGCTAATTGCAGTATATCATTAACTACCGAAGTGTCCACATACACCTTTCCTTTTTTGTGTCATGGCACAAGATGCTAGGCACGAGTAAGACGTTCCACCATGGGTAGGAACTGCATGGATTCACATTTTTTTGTAACAAAATAATTTGTATTGAGTAGCAGATTAAAGTAGCATAGTAGCAAAATCACATGGTGTGTCTAAGTCGCAGAGTCCATGGCACGCCAAATGGGTACATGTGGTTTGATTTTAAGAAAGGTGTACATGGACATATCTGTAGCTCACGTATAAAATGGTGCCTAATTGAAATATGCATGGAACAACCACGATGTTTGGTGATGGAAGATAAGTCAATCAAAATTTGTCAAATGCAATTACTTAAGGGCCCTACACATTGAGCGATCCGCCTCCGAGCTGCCCGACGGTGGCACCAGCGATAAACGAGCGCAGGGACGCACATAGTATATCGCTGGTGCCTCCACACTCAAAGATATGAACGATATCTCGTTCATTAATGAACGAAATCGTTCATATCTTTGAGTACAATCACCCAGTGTGTAGGGCCACTTAGAGCAGGATTGCTCAATTCACAGTCTTTGATCCACATGGCCTCTGACTGTTTCAGCAAATGCCATGTACTTCAACTAAATGGTGGATAAAACAATAAGATTTTACTCACCGGTAAATCTATTTCTCGTAGTCCGTAGTGGATGCTGGGAACTCCGAAAGGACCATGGGGAATAGCGGCTCCGCAGGAGACTGGGCACAACTAAAGAAAGCTTTTAGGTCACCTGGTGTGCACTGGCTCCTCCCACTATGACCCTCCTCCAAGCCTCAGTTAGGACACTGTGCCCGGACGAGCTGACATAATAAGGAAGGATTTTGAATCCCGGGTAAGACTCCTACCAGCCACACCAATCACACCGTATAACTCGTGATACTATACCCAGTTCAACAGTATGAAAACAACTAAGCCTCTCAACAGATGGCTCAACAATAACCCTTTAGTTAACAATAACTATGTACAAGTATTGCAGACAATCCGCACTTGGGATGGGCGCCCAGCATCCACTACGGACTACGAGAAATAGATTTACTCTGACGTCCTAGTGGATGCTGGGAACTCCGAAAGGACCATGGGGATTATACCAAAGCTCCCAAACGGGCGGGAGAGTGCGGATGACTCTGCAGCACCGAATGAGAGAACTCAAGGTCCTCCTCAGCCAGGGTATCAAATTTGTAGAATTTTGCAAACGTGTTTGCCGAGACCGCTCGGGCAGCCGCCCAAGATGAGCCCACCTTCCTTGTGGAATGGGCTTTTACTGATTTAGGATGCGGCAGTCCAGCCGCAGAATGCGCCAGCTGAATTGTGCTACAAATCCAGCGAGCAATAGTCTGCTTAGAAGCAGGAGCACCCAGTTTGTTGGGTGCATACAGGATAAATAGCGAGTCAGTTTTCCTGACTCTAGCCGTCCTGAAAACATAAATTTTCAAGGCCCTGACTACGTCCAGTAACTTGGAATCCTCCAAGTCCCTAGTAGCCGCAGGCACCACAATAGGTTGGTTCAAGTGAAAAGCTGATACCACCTTAGGGAGAAACTGAGGACGAGTCCTCAATTCCACCCTATCCATATGGAAAATCAGATAAGGGCTTTTACATGACAAAGCTGCCAATTCTGACACACGCCTGGCTGAAGCCAAGGCCAATAACATGACCACTTTCCACGTGAGATATTTTAGATCCACGGTTTTAAGTAGCTCAAACCAATGTGATTTTAAGAAACTCAACACCACGTTGAGATCCCAAGGTGCCACTGGAGGCACAAACGGGGGCTGAATATGCAGCACTCCTTTCACAAACGTCTGAACTTCAGGTAGTGAAGCTAGTTCTTTCTGGAAGAAAATCGACAGAGCCGAGATCTGTACCTTAATGGAGCCTAATTTCAGGCCCATAGTCACTCCTGCTTGTAGGAAATGCAGAAATCGACCTAGTTGAAATTCCTCTGTTGGGGCCTTTTTGGCCTCACACCAAGCAACATATTTCCGCCATATGCGGTGATAATGCTTTGCAGTTACATCTTTCCTGGCTTTAATCAGCGTAGGAATGACTTCCTCCGGAATGCCCTTTTCCTTCAGGATCCGGCGTTCAACCGCCATGCCGTCAAACGCAGCCGCGGTAAGTCTTGGAACAGACAGGGCCCCTGCTGCAGCAGGTCCTGTCTGAGCGGCAGAGGCCATGGGTCCTCTGAGATCATCTCTTGAAGTTCCGGGTACCACGCTCGTCTTGGCCAATCCGGAACCACGAGTATTGTTCTTACTCCTCGTTTTCTTATTATTCTCAGTACCCTTGGTATGAGAGGCAGAGGAGGGAACACAAACTGACTGGTACACCCACGGTGTCACTAGAGCGTCCACAGCTATCGCCTGAGGGTCCCTTGACCTGGCGCAATATCTCTCTAGTTTTTTGTTTAGGCGGGACGCCATCATGTCCACCTGTAGCCGTTCCCAATCAGCGTGAAGACTTCTGGATGAAGTCCCCACTCTCCCGGGTGGAGGTCGTGCCTGCTGAGAAAGTCTGCTTCCCAGTTGTCCACTCCCGGAATGAACACTGCCGACAGTGCTAGTACGCCCATCGGAGAATCCTTGTGGCTTCTGCCATTGCCATCCTGCTTCTTGTGCCGCCCTGTCGATTTACATGAGCGACTGCCGTGATGTTGTCTGACTGGATCAGTACCGGCTGGTGTAGAAGCAGGGATTTTGCCCGACTTAGGGCATTGTAAATGGCCCTTTAGTTCCAGAATATTTATGTGTAGGGAAGTCTCCTGACTCGACCATAGTCCTTGGAAGTTTCTTCCCTGTGTGACTGCCCCCCAGCCTCGAAGGCTGGCATCCGTGGTCACCAGGACCCAGTCCTGTATGCCAAATCTGCGGCCCTCTAGAAGATGAGCACTCTGCAGCCACCACAGCAGAGACACCCTGGTTCTTGGAGACAGGGTTATTAGGCGATGCATCTGAAGATGCGATCCGGACCATTGGTTCAACAGGTCCCACTGAAAGATTCTGGCATGGAACCTGCCGAAAGGAATTGCTTCGTAAGAAGCCACCATCTTTCCCAGGACCCGCGTGCAGTGATGCACCGATACCTGTTTTGGTTTCAGGAGGTCTCTGACTAGAGATGACAGCTCCTTGGCTTTCTCCTCCGGGAGAAACACTTTTTTCTGGACTGTATCCAGAATCATACCCAGGAACAGTAGCCGTGTCGTCGGAACCAGCTGTGATTTTGGAATATTCAGAATCCAACCGTGCTGGTGTAGCACCTCCTGAGATAGTGCTACTCCCACCAATAACTGCTCCTTGGACCTCGCCTTTATTAGGAGATCGTCCAAGTACGGGATAATTAAAACTCCCTTTCTTCGAAGGAGTATCATCATTTCCGCCATTACCTTGGTAAACACCCTCGGTGCCGTGGAGAGTCCAAACGGCAGCGTCTGGAATTGGTAATGGCAATCCTGTACCACAAATCTGAGGTACTCCTGGTGAGGATAGTAAATGGGGACATGCAGGTAAGCATCCTTGATGTCCAGGGATACCATGTAATCCCCCTCGTCCAGGCTTGCAATAACCGCCCTGAGCGATTCCATCTTGAACTTTAATTTTTTTATGTATGTGTTCAAGGATTTCAAATTTAAAATGGGTCTCACCGAACCGTCCGGTTTCGGTACCACAAACCGTGTGGAATAGTAACCCCGTCCTTGTTGAAGTAGGGGCACCTTGATTATCACCTTCTGGGAATACAGCTTGTGAATTGCCGCTAGCACAGCCTCCCTGTCTGAAGGAGTAATCGGCAAGGCAGATTTTAGGAACCGGTGGGGTGGAGACGCCTCGAATTCCAGTTTGTACCCTTGAGATACTATGTGCAGGATCCAGGGATCCACCTGTGAGCGAGCCCACTGATCGCTGAAATTTTTGAGGCGGCACCCCACCGTACCTGGCTCCGCCCGTGGAGCCCCACCGTCATGCGGCGGACTTGGAAGAAGCGGGGGAGGACTTTTGCTCCTGGGAACCTGCTGTTTGTTGCAGCCTTTTTCCCCTACCTCTGCCTCTGGACAGAAAGGACCCACCTTTTCCACGCCTGTTTTTCTGAGTCCGAAAGGACTGTACCTGATAAAACGGCGCCTTTTTAGGCTGTGAGGGAACATGGGGTAAAAATGCTGACTTCCCAGCAGTTGCTGTGGAAACTAGGTCCGAGAGACCATCCCCAAATAACTCCTCACCCTTATAAGGCAAACCTTCCATGTGCCTTTTTGAATCTGCATCCCCTGTCCACTGGCGAGTCCATAAGCCTCTCCTAGCAGAAATGGACAATGCACTTATTCTAGATGCCAGCCGGCAGATCTCCCTCTGTGCATCTCTCATGTATAAGACTGAGTCTTTTATATGCTCTATGGTTAGCAGAATAGTGTCCCTGTCTAGGGTGTCAATATTTTCTGACAGGGAATCTGACCACGCAGCGGCAGCACTGCACATCCATGCTGACGCAATAGCTGGTCTAAGTATAATGCCTGAGTGTGTATATACAGACTTCAGGATCGCCTCCTGCTTTCTATCAGCAGGTTCCTTGAGGGCGGCCGTATCCGGAGACGGTAGTGCCACCTTTTTAGACAAACGTGTGAGCGCTTTATCCACCCTAGGGGGTGTCTCCCAACGTGACCTATCCTCTGGCGGGAAAGGGAACGCCATTAGTAACTTCTTAGAGATTACCAATCTTTTATCAGGGAAAGCCCACGCTTCTTCACACACTTCATTTAATTCTTCTGATGGGGGAAAAACTACGGGTAGTTTTTTCTCCCCAAACATAATACCCTTTTTAGTGGTACCTGGGTTTATATCAGAAATTTGTAACACCTCTTTCATTGCTTCAATCATGCAACGAATGGCCTTAGTGGACATTAGACTAGACTCGTCGTCGACACTGGTGTCAGTATCCGTGTCTACATCCGCGTCTGCCATCTGAGGTAGCGGGCGTTTTAGAGCCCCCGATGGCCTTTGAGACGCCTGGACAGACACGAGCTGAGAAGCCGGCTGTCCCGCATTTGGCATGTCGTCAAATTTTTTGTGTAAGGAGTCGACACGTGCACGCAATTCCTTCCATAAGTCCATCCACTCAGGTGTCTGCCCCGCAGGGGGTGACATCCCTTCTATAGGCCCCTGCTCCGCCTCCACATCATTATCCTCATCAAACATGTCGACACAGCCGTACCGACACCGCGCACACACACAGGGAATGCTCTAACAGAGGACAGGACCCACAAAAGCCCTTTGGGGAGACAGTGTGAGAGTATGCCAGCACACACCAGAGCGCTATATAATGCAGGGACTAACTGAATTATGTCCCCTATAGCTGCTGTTATATATACTGCGCCTAAATTTAGTGCCCCCCCTCTTTTTTACCCTTTTCTGTAGTGTAGACTGCAGGGGAGAGCCAGGGAGCTTCCTTCCAGCGGAGCTGTGAGGGAGAAATGGCGCCAGTGTGCTGGAGATAGCTCCGCCCCTTTTTCGCGGACTAATTTCCCAGCTTTTTTATGGATTCTGGCAGGGGTAATTATCACATATATAGCCTCTGGGGCTATATATTGTGGTATTTTTGCCAGCCAAGGTGTTTTTATTGCTGCTCAGGGCGCCCCCCCCTAGCGCCCTGCACCCTCAGTGACCGGAGTGTGAAGTGTGTATGAGGAGCAATGGCGCACAGCAGCAGTGCTGTGCGCTACCTTGGTGAAGACTGATGTCTTCTGCCGCCGATTTTCCGGACTTCTTGTTTCTGGCTCTGTAAGGGGGACGGCGGCGCGGCTCCGGGACCGAACACCAAGGCCAGTTCCATGCGGTCGATCCCTCTGGAGCTAATGGTGTCCAGTAGCCTAAGAAGCCCAAGCTAGCTGCAAGTAGGTAGGTTCGCTTCTTCTCCCCTTAGTCCCTCGCTGCAGTGAGCCTGTTGCGAGCAGGTCTCACTGTAAAATAAAAAACCTAATTATATACTTTCTTTTTAGAAGCTCAGGAGAGCCCCTAGTGTGCATCCAACATCGGCCGGGCACAAAATCTAACTGAGGCTTGGAGGAGGGTCATAGTGGGAGGAGCCAGTGCACACCAGGTGACCTAAAAGCTTTCTTTAGTTGTGCCCAGTCTCCTGCGGAGCCGCTATTCCCCATGGTCCTTTCGGAGTTCCCAGCATCCACTAGGACGTCAGAGAAAATGGGTTGTTTCCCTCTTGCCCAGCTGATAGATTTGGCAGGCATACCTAACAGATAACCAGTATAAATGAATGTCTATTCTCATCAGACCCCCAATCAGCAACACAGAATGCTTTAAACACTGAACTTTCAGCTTTAATTAACTGGTATCAGGATACATTGAACAGCAGACTAATGCTCCTTTTAAGGGTTAATTGCAAACTGGCTGACAGAATGCATAATGCCCAGATGTGTGTATGCGTGCATTTATTAAAGTTCCATTTCCTTTATTTTTGCACCTGTGGTTAGACACATACAGTAGCGTTGTTGATTTTTGTATATTTAGCAAGTGGCTGTGATCGTGGTTTTGCATCCACCATTCCAAATTTTACAAGCATTGCCTTAATATATCATTGCTTATCTATTGTGAACGTCCCAGAATGCATGTTTTGCAGACTTCAGACAACGGTTGGTGTATGGGCCTATGATACCTCAACTTGAAATTTTCACTAAGCAATGACTTTACATCAAGAATTAAATTTTCTTGACCCGCTAACAATAGGTTATCTATACATCCCATAATGAGCAATTTTCCTTCCACCCATCAGTCTTGTAAAAAAACAAGACACCCACAATTTCTTAATACTGCTGTTTAAAACCATATTTAAATTTGACTTGAATATGTTTGGTAAAGTGCAGATTACCAGATTTAAATTTGAGGGTATTCACATCCAAATTGGAGGAAGGGTTAAGGAATTACAACAGTTTAAAACATAGCACCCTCTCTTTAAAGTGACCAAAAGTGATCGGTCAATTGAATCAGCAGTTTCGAGGACAGATCTGAGCTATTTCTTAATCAATCAATTACTGTAAGTAGACAAAAGAAAAAAAAAAATCTGGGGTTGAGTATAAGGGCTGTATATACAAAAGTGTGGGATTACAGAAGTGGAGTTGTTGCCTATAAACAACCAGCTTCTACTTACTGTATCTAGCAACTTCTAGAAGATAGCTAGAATCTTATTGCTATGGGTAACATCTCAACTTCCGTAATCCTCCACTTTACTAAATATACCCAAGTGTGGCATTTGCATTTAAAAGCTGTTGCTGTGAACCAAAAACAGTCAAAAGGAGCTCTCAATGCAAGTGAAACAGGACATCCTTAGGTAGTAAAAATAAAATGAATCTGTCAGATAGTGGGAACCCTAGGCATGGGTAAAAAGTTTCGTACATTTGGAGAGGAAAAAAACAAAAAACAAACAAACAGAAACCCACAAAAAAAGTCTTGCGATAGTGAGCTGGGCAACACAAAAAGGACTGGTTGTCCACTGAAGACAACAGTGGTGGATGAATGCAGAATTCTTTCCATGGTTACTGCCCTTCATGACATCCAGCCAAGTAAAGAATACTCTCCAGGAGTTAGACATATTATCCAAGTCTACCATAAAGACAAGACGTCATAAGAGCAAATACAGTGGGTTCACCACAAGATGTAAAACCATTCATAAGCCTCAGGAATAGAAAGGCCAATAGAGACTTTAGCGGGGGGGAATCCAACCATCTAAAACAAGGCATACAAGTTTTGGAACAGCATTTTTTATTTTTTTATTTTAGACAGATGAAACCAAGAGAAATTTGTTCCAGAATGATGGAAAGAAAAAATAAGAATTTACTCACCGGTAATTCTATTTCTCATAGTCCGTAGTGGATGCTGGGTACTCCGTAAGGACCATGGGGTATAGACTGGCTCCGCAGGAGACTGGGCACTCTTAAAAGAGAGATTAGGTACTATATCTGGTGTGCACTGGCTCCTCCCTCTATGCCCCTCTTCCAGACCTCAGTTAGGGAAACTGTGCCCGGAAGAGCTGACATTACTAGGAAAGGATTTGGAATCCAGGGTAAGACTCATACCAGCCACACCGTACAACTTGTGATAACTATACCCATTTAACAGTATGAACAATAACTGAGCCTCTCTCAACAGATGGCTCATACAATAACCCTTTAGTTAAGCAATAACTATATACATGTATTGCAGAGAGTCCGCACTTGGGACGGGCTCCCAGCATCCACTACGGACTACGAGAAATAGAATTACCGGTGAGTAAATTCTTATTTTCTCTGACGTCCTAGTGGATGCTGGGTACTCCGTAAGGACCATGGGGATTATACCAAAGCTCCCAAACGGGCGGGAGAGTGCGGATGACTCTGCAGCACCGAATGAGCAAACTCAAGGTCCTCCTCAGCCAGGGTATCAAACTTGTAGAATTTTGCAAAAGTGTTTGATCCCGACCAAGTAGCAGCTCGGCAAAGTTGTAAAGCCAAGACCCCTCGGGCAGCCGCCCAAGAAGAGCCCACCTTCCTTGTGGAATGGGCTTTTAACTAATTTAGGATGCGGCAGTCCAGCCGCAGAATGTGCAAGCTGAATCGTGCTACAGATCCAGCGAGCAATAGTCTGCTTTGAAGCAGGAGCACCCAGCTTGTTGGGTGCATGCAGGATAAATAGCGAGTCAGTTTTTCTGACTCTAGCCGTCCTGGAAACAAAGTTTCAGGGCCCGGACTACGTCCAGCAACTTGGAATCCTCCAAGTCCCTAGTAGCCGCAGGCACCACAATAGGTTGGTTCAAATGAAACGATGATACCACCTTAGGGAGAAATTGGGCACGAGTCCTCCATTCTGCCCTTTCCATATGGAAGATCAGATATGGGCTTTTACATGACAAAGCCGCCAATTCTGACACACGCCTAGTCCAAGCTAAGGCCAAAAGCATGACCACTTTCCACGTGAGATATTTTAGCTCCACGGTCTTAAGTGGCTCAAACCAGTGGGATTTTAGGAATCCAACACACGTTAAGATCCCAAGGTGCCACTGGAGGCACAAAAGGGGCTGAATATGCAGCACCGCTGTAACAACGTCCGAACTTCAGGCAGTGAAGCCAGTTCTTTTTGAGAGAAAAAGGGATAGGGCCGAAATCTTGGCCTTTATGGATCCTAATTTTAGGCCCATAGTTACTCCTGACTGTAGGAAGTGCAGGAATCGACCCCCCTGGAATTAGTCTGTAGAGCCTTCCTGGCCACACACCAAGCAACCTATTTTCGCCATATACAGTGAAAAAGTCTTGCTGTCACGTCTTTCCTAGCCTTTATAAGCGTAGGAATAACTGCATCCGGAATGCACTTTTCCGCTAGGGTCGGCGTTCAACCGCCATGCCGTCCAACGTAGCCGCGGTAAGTCTTGGATCAGACAGGGTCCCTGTTGCAACATGTCCTGACTGAGAGGCAGAGGCCATGGGTCATCTGAGAGCATTTCTTGCAGTTTCGGGTACCGAGTCCTTCTTGGCCAATCCGGAGCAAAGAATATTGTTCACACTCCTCCGTTTATTACAATTCTCAGCCCTTGGGTCTGAGAGGAAGAGGAGGGAATATATATAGACCGACTGGAACACCCACGGTGTTACTAGTGCGACCACAGCTATCGCCTGAGAGTCCCTTGACCCAGCGTAAAACCTTTTTTATCTTTTTATTGAGGTGGGACGCCATGTAGTCCACCTGAGGCAGTTTCCATCAATTTGCAAAACTGCGTGAAGACTTCCTGATGAAGTCACCACTTTCCCGGGTGGAGGTCGTGTCCACTCCCGGAATGAACACTGCTGACAGTGCGCTTACTTGATTCTCCGCCCAGCGAAGAATTCTGGTGGCTTCTACCCTCGCCACCCTGCTCCTTGTGCCGCCCTGGCGGTTTACATGAGCCCCTGCGGTCTGACTGGATCAGAACCGGTTGGTCGCGAAGCAGGAACTCCGCTTGACTTAGGGCGTTGTATATGGCCCTTAGTTCCAGGATATTGATGTGAAGGCAAGTCTGTTGGCTTGACCACAAACCTTGGAATTTTCTTCCCTGTGTAACTGCCCCCCACCCTCGGAGGCTTGCATCCGTGGTCACCAGGACCCAGTCCTGAATGCCGAATCTGCGGCCCTCGAGAAGGTGAGCACTCCGCAGCCACCACAGGAGAGACACCCTGGCCCTGGGGGATAGGGTGATTAACCGATGCATCTGAAGATGTGATCCGGACCACTTGTCCAGTAAGTTCCATTGTCCTTGCATGGAACCAGCCGAAGGGGATGGCATTGTATGATGCCATCATCCTTCCCAGGACTCGAGTGCAGTGATGCACTGACACCTGTTTTGGTTTTCAATGGATTCCTGACCAGTGTCATGAGCTCTCTCTATCGGGAGATAAACCCTCTTCTGGTCTGTGTCTAGGATCATGCCTAGGCGAGGCAGATGAGCTGTAGGAACCAACTGCAACTTCGGAATATATAGAATCCAGTCGTGTTGCCGTTTCACTTCCAGAGAAGGTGATACGCTGTCCAGCAACTGCTCTCTTGATCTCGCTTTTATGAGATCATCCAAGTATGTGATAATAGTGACACCTTGCTTCCGCAGGAGCACCATCATATCCGCCATTACCTTGGTGAAATTGGTAATGACAATCCCGTACCGCAATTCTGAGGTACGCCTGATGAGGTGGATAAATGGGGACACAAAGGTATACATCCCTTATGTCCCGATTCATTTCAGGCTTGCAATGACCGCTCTTAGCGATTCCATCATGAACCTGAACCTTTTCAGGTATATGTTCAGGGATTTTAATACAACATGGGTCTAACCGAACCGTCTGGTTTCGGGATTATAACATGGTCGAATAATAACACCCTCTTCTTGAAGGAGGGGACCCTTGACCACCACCTGTTGAAGATACAATTTACGAATTGCAGTTAACACTGGCTCCCTCTCTTGGAGGGGAAGCCCGCCGGGTCCTCGGTGAGGGGGCATCTTCTCACAGTCCAGCCTGTATCCCTGCGATACAATTTCTATTGCCCAGGGATCTAACAGGGAGTGAACCCACTTGTGGCTGAACTTACGAAGGCGTGTCCCCACCAGGCCTAGCTCGGCCTGTGGAGCCCCAGCGACATGCGGTGGATTTTTGTAGAGGCCGGGGAGGACTTCTGTTCCTGGGGACTAGCTGTGTTGTACAGCTTCTTTCCTCTGCCCCCGGCTCTAACAAGAAAGGACGCACCTCAGACTTTCTTGTTTCTTTATTCGAAAAGCTGCATTTAATAATGTCGTGCTTTCCTAGGCTGTGCAGGAATATAAAAGGCAAAATATCAGAATTACCAGCTATAGCTGTGGAGACCAGGCCCGAGAACCTTTCTCCACACAATCCTCAGCCTTCCATATGCCTCTTAAGTCGGCATCATCTGTCCAATGTATATTCTACAGGACACTTCAAGCAGAAATTGACATAGCTTTTGTCTCTAGGACCCAGTACACTCATGTCCCTTTGGGCATGCTTTATAATTATGGATCTATCACTTAAGACAGCATCTTAAAATATTTATATGCATACTAGGGTCTTAATCTCTGCTGATAAGGTACCTGTCCACGCTGCCACAGCGCTATAAACCCATGCCGACACAACCGCCGGTCTGGGTAGTATACTAGAATGTGCACACTATCTGCAGGATCCCTGAGAATAGCTAGTGCAAACAGGACACCCAAGGGGGAAGATTCTCAACACATCCTGGCCCTAGTGGGGAAAGGATACAGCCTGAGAATTCTCTTGTGGGAAGCTGCCGTCTCTTGTCTGGAGATTCCCGCTCTTTTTCCTCATGAGAGGAGGGAAATTTACCTCAGCATTCTTCCCCTTAAACATGTGTACTCTCGTGTCAGGGACAGATGAGTCATCAGTGATATGCAAATCATCTTTTATTCCAATAATCATATATTGAATATCTTTTAGCCCTCTTGGCTGTAACTTTGCATTATCGTAGTCGACAGTGGAGTTAAACTCCGTGTCGATACTTTGTTATTTTGGATAGTGAACATAGAGAGACTCTGAAGGACTCTGACACATAGGGACAGACCAGGGTAGATTTCCTCTCTGTTCCCTAACCTTTTGTGCAATAATTTTACCTCAGCACTTACACATATCCAAACAGGTGTCGGCGTTGTTGACGGAGACACCCTCCCACACACATATCCGCTCTATCACCTCCTTAGAGGAGCCTTTTACCTCAGACATGTCGACACACGCGTACCGACACACCACACACACAGGGGACGCTCTATTTGAAGACAGTTCCCCCACCAGGCCCTTTGGAGAGACAGAGAGAGAGTATGCCAGCACACACCACAGCGCTATATAATACAGGGATGTACACTATACTGAGTGATTTTTCCCCTATAGCAGCTTATATACACAGTTTTGCGACCAAATTTATGTGCCCCCCCTCTCTTTTTTACCCTTTGTGTACCAGGATACTGCACCCCCAGTGACGGAGAAGCCTTGTCGATCGGCCTGGGGGCTTAACCCTATATCTGCAGATATACGCAACTAAGATCTCCGTATTATCCGACTATTATTATATAGTAATATTATTCACTCGGTGTGCATTAGGGAACACAGTTTTTTCCTACACAGAATTACCCCTCCCCTTTTAGCACCTGAGTGACATTACAATCTGATTGAGCAGCTTTCCACCTTGTGTATTGTATATAGAGAGGCACAAATGGGTCAGCATTAGGAGGGATTGCTGACTCTAGTAGTGCCACAGGGGAAGCCAGGGGTATCCCCAGGTAAGCTGGCTCTCAGATGCTGTAGGTGCCATTACCATGTGGCCTTACACTGGGAATTTAACCCAGATATATATATATGTAATTATTTATGGGGTGGGTGTGGGGTGCAGTGGCCCCTGTGTCGGTATGGGTGGGCTGCTGCAGGTCGGCACACCCTAACACTTTATTAACACTTATTATTTTTCCTATCACTTTGTATATATTATTTTAATCACATCACTTACATAGCACTTCTGTGCTTCTTATTAACCCCTATTAATTTTCACCTGTGTGCTGACCTGGGGTGGCCGACCTGTGCCGACATTGTGGGGTCCTGCACCCCAGGCCCATACCTAGTATTAGGGACCCCCAGTGACGGAGAAGCCTTGTCGATCGGCCTGGGGGCTTAACCCTATATCTGCAGATATACGCAACTAAGATCTCCGTATTATCTGACTATTATTATATAGTAATATTATTCACTCGGTGTGCATTAGGGAACACAGTTTTTTTCCTACTGCAGGGGAGAGCCTGGGGAGCTTCCTTCCAGCTGAGCTGTGAAGAGAAAATGGCGCCGGTGTGCTGAGGAAGAAGGCCCGGCCCCCTCAGCGGCGGGCTTCTGTCCTTTTATGTACTTTAATGGCGGGGGTTAATGCACATATACAGTTCATCAGTCTGTATTATGTGCTTTTCGCCAAGTAAGGTAATCTAATTGCTGCCCAGGGCGCCCCCCCCCCCCAGCGCCCTGCACCCATCAGTGACCGGAGTGTGTGGTGTGCTAAGGGAGCAATGGCGCACAGCTGCAGTGCTGTGCGCTACCTTAATGAAGACCGGAGTCTTCAGCCGCCGATTTTCAACTTCTCTTCGTTCTTCTGGCTCTGTAAGGGGGACGGCGGCGCAGCTCCGGGACTGGACGACCGAGGACTGGGCCTGTGTTCGATCCCTCTGGAGCTAATGGTGTCCAGTAGCCTTAGAAGCCCAAGCTAGCTGCAAGCAGGTAGGTTCGCTTCTCTCCCCTCAGTCCCACGTAGCAGTGAGTCTGTTGCCAGCAGATCTCACTGAAAATAAAAAACCTAACAAATACTTTCTTTTCTAGGAAGCTCAGGAGAGCCCCTAGGGTGCATCCAGCTCTGGCCGGGCACAGATACTAACTGAGGTCTGGAGGAGGGGCATAGAGGGAGGAGCCAGTGCACACCAGATATAGTACCTAATCTTTCTTTTAAGAGTGCCCAGTCTCCTGCGGAGCCCGTCTATACCCCATGGTCCTTACGGAGTACCCAGCATCCACTAGGACATCAGAGAAAAAAAGAAAAAACCACGACAATTTAGCAGGCTTGTAATGGTTCATGGATGCATACCACATCTGTAAAAAGTGGTGGAGGCAGTGATGGCATGGACATGCACTGCTTCCAATGGCACTAGGTCACTGGTGTTTATTATAAGACCGAACACAGCAGCAGGCTGATGAATTCTGAAGTGTATAGGGACATACTTTCTGCTCAGATTCAGCCAATAACAGCAAATATTAATGGATGTTGCTTCACAATACAAATTGTCAATGACTAAAAACATACTGCAAAAAAAACCTAGACAAAAGTTGAAAATTCTGCAATGGCAGAGTGTCACCTGACCTCAACCAGATCAAGCATGAATTTCACTTGCTGAAGACAAAACTAAAAAGGCAGAAAAACCCACGAGCAAGGAACTGAATACAGGTGCAGTAAAGGCCTGGTAAAGAACAAACAAGGAAAATACTGTAGATCTTGGCGATGCCCATGGATTCCAGATTTCAGGCAGTCATTGCCTACAAAAGGATTCTCAGAGTATTAAAAATGAACCTTTATGATTGTTAATTTACTCTGTTGGGTTATGCCACACAATCACAGGTTTCAAACTGACAGTTTCAGATTATAATGAAATTTGGTTTAATACATGCTGCCATGGGTGTAAAGAAAATGCCAAATCTTAGTACTGATAAGTAGATTGGTTTTGAAGTGCTAACGGCATATGGCTTTGCGATGGTTTAGGTGGCACAGTGAAGAGGTAAGCATGCCTGCAACATCCATATGATAATCAGATTCTTACACCACAACAATGTTTTGACTGAGCAGAGGAAAAGTTTACAGGAATTCATTGTGCTTTTTCAACACTAGAAGAACATACTGAAACAGCAATATTCTGGATGATTGCTTCAAAAACCACAGTAACTATTCCTAGGACCAGAAATTCTATGCTTTCATACCTGCAGCATCCACAGCAAGAAACTTTGTAAAGAGGTTTTCCTTCTCACAAATCATTGGAACAGATTGACAACATCCCAATGAAAGCTCCCGCTTGCCGACATCAGAGGGTATGTAACTGATGTCTATAACAAATGGCTAGTATTTATTCTGGAAAAGGATGAAAATCAATAAAGTGACATTCCTGCACCCAGCCGGATGATTTATGGATTTCTTACGGTAGATGTTTTGTGTAAGGTTAATCCATTGACGCCAACAGTATTTCTGCAATGGAAATACTAAAAACAAATGAAGCCTTCAGCAAGTTCCAAATCATCAAGTAGCATTATCCATCCAGAGCAGCAGCACCAAATCGTGATGACCTGTAGTAAGCGCTCCTAAAATATGTGGAAGACCTACAGTTACCATATGGTGGTGTCATTGTCCATAACATATACAAAGGGATTTTTTTTGAGAAGATATATTAAAAAGTAACAGGCCTAGATAGCTCTAATTTTAAACAAGTAGTCCAAAGTGAAACCTCCTGTGACAGATGATCCCAAAACTTATTTATTAACAGTATGAACAATGACTTTTTTTATTCAAAAGAGTTTAAAAAGTTGGCTTTGAGAACAATTTTGAAAAGGTTTAATTTAATTTTTTTGGGAAACATACTGCTGTGTTATACATCATATTAAAGTCCATGTATAAAAATGGGTATAATTACTAAACATTTCATACAAATATTTTAGTTGAACCCCTTGAATTAAAGCTGAAAGTCTGCACTTCAATAGAATCTCTAATACATTGTGGCGGCATACAGAGCCAATATTACAAAAATGGTGTCTGTCCATAAATGGACCTAACTGTATATACAAAAACAGCCTTATTCTGTGGTGTGTATGATCACTTTAATGAAGTTATCTTTACTTTTTGATTATTACAAATGGAGATAATGATGCTTGCAGGGGGTTGGCAGATCAGCGAGACATAGATACTAATCTTTCAAAGAGTATTTTTGTTAGTTGTATTAATGGATTGCATTCATTGGGGTAGATTCAAATGTTTGAAAAGTCAGTTGGGAGTCAGTTTTTTCCTATCTAATAGACAGGAAAAAACAGACACCCAACCGACTTTTCAAACTTTTGAATCTCCCCCACTGAAGTTTAAAATTCTTAATTTTAAATTTAAAGGGAAAAAATTAATTTATTCCATTTTGGAATAAGGCTGTAACAGTGTATTTCAACCGCTGTGCCGCGGCAGAGCGTTTGAGATGTGCCGCCAGAGATGCCCGCTGCATAACCCTGCTGCTGCCTCACTTTAAAATCATAATGTCTGATGTCGGTTCTCGGGCGGCGCTGGGCTCTTCCGGGTAGTCCAGCCTGGCCTGGCCTGTAACCTGTATGGAGCAGCAGCGCGACTCATCGTGCTCACCTGCCCGCCCAGTGCTGCTCCTGTGTCCTCGCTCCTTACCGCTGGCTGCAACACTGAAGGAGGGAAACCGTAAACAGCTCCTGCCTCCTCCACAGCTACAGATCAACTAATCTACTCAAGTACAGTAGGTTCCTGTAAATTTTTATTTATTGTTACTGTGGTGGCCAGTGTGGTGTAACTAGTGTGGGGGCCAGTATGTTCTGCATTTACCATGCTGGCCAATTTGTGCTGCAATTACCGTGGGGGCCAATGTGTCATGTAATTACAGTGGGGGGCCATTATGTGCTGCAATTACCATGGGGGCCAATATTTCTGCAACTACCGTGGGGGCCAATGTGTGCTGCAATTACTGTGGGGGCCAATGTGTGCTGCAATTACTGTGGGGGCCAATGTGTTTAAATTGCTGAGGGGGCCAATGTGTTTAAATTGCTGAGGGGGCCAATGTGTTTTGTTCCTGTTTAGGCCAATGTGTGTTGACCCTTCCCCCCGTAGTGGTTATGGGGAACTGATGGTATGCCTTGGCAATTTAAAAATCCTGTTCGGTGTGCCGCGAGTTGAAAATGGTTGAAAATCACTGCTGTAACATAAAACGTGGAAAAAGTTAAGCGCTGTGAATACTTTCCAGATGCACTGTATGTATGCTTTGGTTCAACAGAAAGCTCTGGTAACCGTTTACAATGCAGTTGCTGCAAAGCGCAGACTCCCAGGATGGGAAGTAATAATTTGGAGCTTAAAGATGAACAGATGAACAGCAGAGGGAGCAGGAAGATCATAAATCAATTCACATTATTTAACCTTGTTACTTTATTCAATGTAGCAGTTTGTATGCAAATACTGCAATGAAAGAATTAGATTTTTGGAGGCGCTCCCAAGCTAGTCTGTGAACATAAGGCATTCGAAAATACACGAGTATATACAGAGGCAGAACTGCCTGAGACCATGGAAGCAGTCACCTCCGTGTGCCATCCCTGAAGGGGGCACCTCACCTCCATTGTCCCAGCTTTTACTATACCCTAACAATAAGTGCCTAAAACTGCAGCTGTCGCTACCCCCACACTTTGACCAAAGCAGGTCGTCCTAGAACTAGAGGGACCACCTAGTGGTAGGCTGCACGGCACAGCTAGGTGGAGCTGTAGTGCTGCGATCCCATATAAATCACCCTCCACATATATGCGACACTGCGCAGGAAGCTGTGTATGTGACTGTCTCAGTGTGAATGAGTTCCCACATAAGGCTCATTTTGGTGATTGAGACTTAATTTTTTTATTTTCAGTACCATACTTTCATTGACGTTTGGCAAGTGATCTACACTTCAGCTTGCAATTGGTCACTCATTTTACTCCATACACCGCACGTATAGAGTTATTTGCAAATAGTTCTTCATGCATGAGGTCAAACACATTATTATATGCAACAAAGTTTTACCTACCATTTGGAACATTCCGCTGATCCCTTAGCTTTTTAAGACTGTTAATAGCTATGTTAAGATACATGATTTTGCTACCACACCGGTCATAAATAGATTTTTCTTCTATTAATGCCTAAGAAAAAAAAAATGCAGTTAACATTACCTAATAGCCATAAACAACCCTACAATGCATGCATACTGTTAAGAGTTTCTGAATCTTTAGACATTTATAAAACAAAAACCCACGCCACACGTATTAAACAGTGTTTAAAAAGTAACCATCTTTATTCTTCTAATACTAAATATTTCCGTATATACTGTA
Organism: Pseudophryne corroboree; assembly: GCF_028390025.1. NCBI lineage: Eukaryota > Metazoa > Chordata > Amphibia > Anura > Myobatrachidae > Pseudophryne > Pseudophryne corroboree. The sequence goes on along the minus strand of NC_086444.1, from coordinate 548,055,807 downwards.
TTTGTAAAAAGCAATGCAATTAACAATTCTCAAAATTAAACACTTCCATAAACTCAATTAAATCTGTCAAGTTATAACAAGCATATAAGGCAAGATGTAATAGTGTCCAGGATTGCTGGCCGACCGTTTTTTTTTTTTTTAAGTGGCAGTCATTTACAAGGCATAGCTTTGCCTTGTAAATAACTGCAGCTTTAAAGAAAAAAAAAAGCGCGAGATCGGCCAGCATCCTGCACCTCCAACAATCTTGCCTATAGATTTACACTTCCCAGCGGCTGCCATTGTCTGCGGCCACTGGGGGTGGGGGACCTGTCATTGGTGATCAGTCAGCACGGCAAACACTGGGGGAGAGTGCAGGGAGGCAGAGGGATCTTCCGGTCCCTCTGACAGCAGCAGCGGTGGGAAGTTTTCCTTCCCTGCTGCCAACACTGTTTATCTGACTGGTCGCATCCTGTGAAACCAGGTCGGATAAAACACTGCCTGGTGTGGTCACATTTGATGCGACCATGCCAGGCAAGTGGTTAAGAACGTTAGAATTGAGTTAATTAGGTGCCAATGACGATTTTATAACAGGCGCGCGTCTGAACCCAGGAGTCCCAGAGGTGCGCTTGACGGAGGGTTAATAGCTAGCAGGTACAGACCCTAACATGTACACTAGAGGGGGTGCACAGCTTCAGAGGAGTAGGGTTACATAAAGCTCACCAGTCATTGAGTGTATACTGCAAATGGTTAGCGATGTAAGGATAATGGAACAGCTTCATACGAGGGGAGACGTGTCAGTCTTCATCTATACTCCCACGTGCAAATGCACAGAGTGTGATTATTCACCCCCACTTGCAACACCGCCATGGTATCATGCACACCATACGATTCTATGGATCGCGTGTGCGTAAGCACTGCACACACGCTATGTGTAATGAAGGACACATTGCATAGGACAAATCCCCATTCGCCCTAACAAGAGAAAAAAGCTACATTTTTTCACCTAGGGGAAAATAACGGAGCTAGTTGCATACCCTCTTAAGGCTTAGTAAATAGACCCCTATATAGTCACTATCACTGTATAGTAACTTACAATACAAAAGCACACCTAACTTAGTCCTTGCCTCAAGTGGGTGCTTTGCAGCAGTTTTGTATAGACTACTGCTCGCTGCCGGGATTCTGGCCGTCTGGTTTCCGGTGTCTGTCTCCTGACCTCTGGGATCCCATTCCGATCCCCTCCATTCTGCATCTGGATGCTTATCCAATTTTCAGTACTGCGGTCCAAGATCAGCATAACCTGTCCTGAGTCCTCTAGGCCTAATGGCCCCTAATCTGCAAACATTCCTAGGACTTCATGCTTACACATACTGTACCTGGACATCACTAATTCAGACAGGACTCCTTTAAATTTTAACCACCACCTCTGCACAGACTGGCATTCCTAAGTAGCATTCCTGTCCTCTGCTTGCTTCCATGGATGTAGCATCATTGGAAATACATCCCCATGGATGCATCCCCTACTCAACAGGTTAAAAAAAAAAAAAAACCACACACATTGCTTGACCTACAGTACCTACTGTGTCTTGAGACCAGAAAACACAATATTGAAGAAGACACACTGTCTTCTATATGGTGGTGGGAGGGCCTTTTCATTTAGTGTCTATACCCAACCTAAAAAGGGAGACTACCCATTGTGTTGGATGTCACAGGGTATTAAAAACAAACAAAACCCTACTTTTATCAATCAGTACAATCATGTTACATTAATACAAACAAGACTTTTTTCAGCATGTGGTATGAGATGTGTATACTTATATGAATAGTGTTTTTAAAGCAATTTAAAAGTATTACAGGTTATTTTAATCAATATAAACCGTGAATTAGCACAATCCATTATACTTAACATACAAAAGTGTGTGAAATCAAAATTATAATTACTACTACAGTAATATACAGCATCATTTTAGCACATTATAAAAGCACTGACCGCTCATACAGACCCAAATGTCCCAACTCAAATAATGAATCTACCATTCTGCAAAAAATAAGAATTTACTCACCGGTAATTCTATTTCTCATAGTCCGTAGTGGATGCTGGGGACTCCGTAAGGACCATGGGGATTAGCGGCTCCGCAGGAGACTGGGCACAACTATAAAGAAAGCTTTTAGACTACTGGTGTGCACTGGCTCCTCCCACTAAGACCCTCCTCCAGACCTCAGTTAGGATACTGTGCCCGGAAGAGCTGACACAATTAGGAAGGATTTTGAATCCCGGGTAAGACTCATACCAGCCACACCAATCACACCGTATAACTTGTGATACAATACCCAGTTAACAGCATGATAACAACTGAGCCTCTCAGATAGCTCAACAATAACCCTTTAGTTAAGCAATAACTATATACAAGTATTGCAGACAATCCGCACTTGGGATGGGCGCCCAGCATCCACTACGGACTATGAGAAATAGAATTACCGGTGAGTAAATTCTTATTTTCTCTAACGTCCTAAGTGGATGCTGGGGACTCCGTAAGGACCATGGGGATTATACCAAAGCTCCCAAACGGGCAGGAGAGTGCGGATGACTCTGCAGCATCGAATGAGAGAACTCAAGGTCCTCCTCAGCCAGGGTATCAAATTTGTATTGCCCCTGACCAAGTAGTAGCTCGGCAAAGTTGAAGAGCCGAGACCCCTCGGGCAGCCGCCCAAGAAGAGCCCACTTTCCTCGTGGAATGAGCTTTCACTGATTTAGGATGCGGCAGTCCAACCGCAGAATGTGCAAGCTGAATCGTACTACAGATCCAGCGAGCAATAGTCTGCTTAGAAGCAGGTGCACCCAACTTGTTGGGAGCATACAGGATAAAGAGCGAGTCAGTCTTCCTGACTCCAGCTGTCCTGGAAACATAAATTTTTAGGGCCCTGACTACATCCAACAACTTGGAAGCCTCCAAGTCATTTGTAGCCGCAGGCACCACGATAGGTTGTTCAGATGAAAAGCCGATACCACTTTGGGGAGAAACTGGGGACGAGTCCTCAATTCTGCCCTATCCATATGGAAAATCAGATAAGGGCTTTTACATGACAAAGCCGCCAATTCTGAAACACGCCTGGCCGAAGCCAAGGCCAACAACATGACCACTTTCCACGTGAGATATTTCAAATCCACGGTTTTCAGTGGCTCAAACCAATGTGACTTTAGGAAATCCAACACCACGTTGAGATCCCAAGGTGCCACTGGAGGCACAAAAGGGGGCTGAATATGCAGCACTCCCTTAACAAAAGTCTGAACTTCAGGTAGTGAAGCCAATTCTCTCTGGAAGAAAATAGATAGAGCCGAGACGGGCCCCCACCGTACCTGGCTCCGCCTGTGGAGCCCCAGCGTCATGCTGTGGACTTAGAGGAAGCGGGGGAGGACTTTTGCTCCTGGGAACTGGCTGTATGCTGCAGCTTTTACCCTCTACCTCTGCCTCTGGGCAGAAAGGACGCGCCTTTAACCCGCTTGCCCCTATAGGGCCGAAAGGACTGTACCTGATAATACGGTGCTTTCTTTGGCTGTGAGGGAACATGGGGTAAAAATGTAGACTTCCCAGCTGTTGCTGTGGAAACGAGGTCCGAGGGACCATCCCCGAACAATTCCTCACCCTTATAAGGCAGAACTTCCATGTGTCGTTTGGAATCTGCATCACCTGTCCACTGCCGAGTCCATAACCCTCTCCTGGCAGAAATGGACATTGCACTAATTTTGGATGCCAGCCGGCAAATATCCCTCTGTGCATCCCTCATGTATAAAAGTGCGTCTTTTATATGCTCTACGTTTAGCAAAATAGTGTCCCTGTCTAGGGTATCTATTTTTTCTGACAGGGAATCTGACCACGCAGCAGCAGCGCAGCACATCCAGGCTGAAGCTATAGCCGGTCTCAGTATCACACCCGTGTGTGTATATATAGATTTCAGGATAGCCTCCTGCTTTCTATCAGCAGATTCCTTCAGGGCGGCCGTATCCGGAGACGTTAGTGCCACCTTCTTTGACAGGCGCGTGAGCGCTTTATCCACCCTAGGGGATGTTTCCCAGTGTGACCTATGCTCTGGCGGGAAAGGGTACGCCATTAGTAACCTCTTAGAAATTACCATCTTTTTATCAGGGGAAGCCCACGCTTCTTCACACACTTCATTTAACTCTTCAGATGGAGGAAAAGCTACTGGTAGTTTTTTCTCTCCAAACATTATACCCTTTTTTGTGGTACCGGGGGTAACATCAGAAATGTGCAACACATTTTTCATTGCCTCAATCATGAAACGTGTGGCCCTACTGGAAGTTACATTAGTCTCTTCGTCGTCGACACTGGAGTCAGTATCCGTGTCGACATCTGTGTCAACCATCTGAGGTAGCGGGCGTTTTAGAGCCCCTGATGGTTTTTGAGACGCCTGGGCAGGCACAGGCTGAGAAGCCGGCTGTCCCACATTAGGTATGTCGTCAAACCTTTTATGTAAGGAGTCGACACTATCACGTAATTCCTTTCACAGCACCATCCACTCAGGTGTCGACCCCGCAGGGGGTGACATCACATTTACAGGCATCTGCTCCGCCTCCACATAAGCCTCCTCATCAAACATGTCGACACAGCCGTACAGACACACCGCAAACACACAGGGAATGCTCTGACAGAGGACAGGACCCCCACAAAGCCCTTTGGGGAGACAGAGAGAGTATGCCAGCACACACCAGAGCGCTATATAACACTGGGATCCCACTATCAATGAGTGTTTTCCCTATAGCTGCTTTTTTATAAATATATATATATACACATATATATATATATATATATATATATATATATATATATATATATATATATATATATATATATATAGCACCTAAATTTAGTGCCCCCCCCCCCCTCTCTCTCTCTCTCTCTTTTTCACCCTTCTGTAGTATTCTCAGACTGCAGGGGAGAGCCAGGGAGCTTCCTTCCAGCGGAACTGTGAGGGAAAAATGGCGCCAGTGTGCTGAGGGAGAAGCCCCGCCCCCTTTTCGGCAGACTTTCTCCCGCTTTTTCTGTGATACTGGCAGGGGTAATTTTACATCTATATAGCCTCTGGGACTATATAGGATTTATATTTTGCCAGCCAAGGTGTTATTTATTGCCCTCAGGGCGCCGCCCCCCCCCAGCGCCCTGCACCCATCAGTGACCAAAGTGTGAGGTGTACATGAGGAGCAATGGCGCACAGCTGCAGTGCTGTGCGCTACCTTGGTGAAGACCGAAGTCTTCTGCCGCCGATTTTCCGGACCTTCTTCGTGCTTCTGGCTCTGTAAGGGGGACGGCGGCGCGGCTCCGGGAACGAACACCAAGGTCGGGTCCTGCGGTCGATCCCTCTGGAGCTAATGGTGTCCAGTAGCCTAAGAAGCCCAAACTACCACCTGTTAGGTAGGTTCGCTTCTTCTCCCCTTAGTCCCTCGCTGCAGTGAGTCAGTTGCCAGCAGATCTCACTGAAAATAAAAAACCTAAATATACTTTCTTTCTAGGTGCTCAGGAGAGCCCCTAGTGTGCATCCAGCTCAGCCGGGCACAAGAATCTAACTGAGGTCTGGAGGAGGGTCTTAGTGGGAGGAGCCAGTGCACACCAGTAGTCTAAAAGCTCTCTTTATAGTTGTGCCCAGTCTCCTGCGGAGCCGCTAATCCCCATGGTCCTTACGGAGTCCCCAGCATCCACTTAGGACGTTAGAGAAAAAGCCTTATGAGCAGAGTACTAATAAGGGGTACATTTACTAAGCAGTGATAAAGTGGAGAAGTGAGCCAGTGGAGAAGTTGCCCATGGCAACCAATCAGCACTGAAGTAACATCTATAATTTGCATACTATAAAATGATACAGAGCTGCTGATTGGTTGATGGGGAAATTTCTCCACTGGCTCACTTCTCTGCTCTTATCACTGCTTAGTAACTGTACCCCTACATTACATAGGTACGATACCTTCTCAAATGCTTCCTGAACAGATGAAGATTCTCTCAAGAACTCTTCTACAAACGAGTTAACATAGCGCTGCCTTGTTTCGTGTGGTACTTTAGAAGTGCTTTCATGTACAGTCGATGACTTTCTACGAGTGGTAGCCTATTAACACAAAATAAAAGGTTATGCACTTACACGCCACTAAGTTAACCTTCAAAAGGAAATCTATTTAAAAATAAAGAAACAAACATTACACTACAGAAATGATTGGTCTGTGCTTTAATTGTGGTTGATCAAACCAAACTCAAAATATCCTAAATATTAAGGGATAGATGGACAAAAGATTCTAACACAGGCAAAGGGGAGAAGTACTACATTTTGGAGAGTGATAAAGTGGAGAGATATGGAAAGAGATCCTATTAGTAGCATTAATTTACTGCTAATAGATTTGCTGGGGCTATATTATTAGCCCTAATGCCGGCATCATGATCCCCCGATGCCAGCACTTATCTCGTATAATGCTTCGTGTGCATAATCCACAATAAACAGCCCTTCAGACCTGCAATAGCACATGGGTCCAGGAACTTATCCTGGAATAAGTGAACATATTCCCCATTGGGCTAAAGGAGATATCCGACCATTTCTTTTGGCCAAACAATAAATAAAATAAATTGGACTAATGGGATACCCCTCAAAGTACCAACCATTTAGCTCCCAACTGTTATGAGCTAATTGGTTGGTAATTTATTTCCCGCCATAACTTAGTACATCTGCCCCAAGTGTTGGTGTTGCCCACAGCAACCAGATTCCAGCTATCATTTCTCTAATGTATTCTAGAAAATGAAAGACAGAATGCTATAAAAGTACTCTTGCCATATCAAATGTAAACTTTGATTACTAGTTAAAATTAAAAACAGGTATGCTTTAACTGGATATAGGAAAACTGAAGCATTATATACATACATACATACAAGTTTCACAAAAATATATTTTTCTTTCAATAACCTGCATATATTTTGGTGTTGTTACCTTCACTGGGGTCATCTGTATTGTCCTTTTTTGAGGAACACCAGACTTCAAGGTTGTGGCACATGTACTTCCTTGGAAGAACCCACTTAACTGGTTCCTAGCTGGCACGACTGGCTGGACCTCCACTAGATTTAAACAAACTAATAAAATAAATCCCAGTTAACTCCGTGGAAAAAGTATACATCATACTATTGACCGTTTAAGGGTTTTGAAAGGCTAGAAGTTGAGCAAGTGAGCTTACACTTTCATGGAAGCGTTGTTTGAAGCTTACTAAAATGACAAAGCTTTACTTCTATAGGTTTTAATCATCTGGTGTCAAATACTAAACTAACCATTTTGAAGGGTCTCTGTGGTGCCAACACATGGACAATATCAGCTACTTAACCAAAGCAGCCAATTGGCATGGTACCTACAATACGGTGGTCACTGCTAAGCTACAGCCATCTTGCAGATTCACATCTTTCAACCGTGAAGTGGATTGCAATCCGTGGCCATTGAAGACTCAAATCTCATACACATTCTCAGAAATGCATACAAGAGTTAAAGGTAACTGAGCAGCAAGAAAGCTTATTTCATCTATGTTTAACCTCTATGCAGTTCCTTACCCATCTGACCAAAGTTGTGAAAAGCAGGGGTTAGGCTGGCAATTCTTTTCTGTGATGAGGCAACAAAAGCTTGTCCTCCTTTAACAGCTGAAGTGATCTGCAGTGCTTGTTGTTGAACATGTAGTATCCTTGTGTGAGGTATTTGCTGAGTGGTAGGGCCTCTGTAAGGCACAAGTATACTGTTGCTTGTTTTGACCTATAAAAAACAAAAATAAGCCAAAATATGCTAAGTTTCACACCTGCATTTTAGAAGCACTGTATACGAATCAAACTGGTGCTTCACATTTTAAAGAAATTGCTGTTGGGTGAAACTACTACATTAAGCACTCATTAGGAAGAGTCAGAAAATGCATGTACCGTAACTGCCCTAATGTACTCACTGCATGTTTAACTTACAACTACAGCCCCATTACCAACTACTGGCACATACAGTGCTTTGTAATGTGTACTGCAGATACTGCAAAGTGTATGCAACCAACACAACGGTAAAAAAAAAAAAAAAAAAAAAAAATGGGTGGGTAAACAATGCTTTTTTTAAGACATTTATAATAAGAATTTACTTACCGATAATTCTATTTCTCGGAGTCCGTAGTGGATGCTGGGGTTCCTGAAAGGACCATGGGGAATAGCGGCTCCGCAGGAGACAGGGCACAAAAAGTAAAGCTTTAGGATCAGGTGGTGTGCACTGGCTCCTCCCCCTATGACCCTCCTCCAAGCCAGTTAGGTACTGTGCCCGGACGAGCGTACACAATAAGGGAGGAATTTTGAATCCCGGGTAAGACTCATACCAGCCACACCAATCACACCGTACAACTTGTGATCTAAACCCAGTTAACAGTATGATAACAGCGGAGCCTCTGAAAAGATGGCTCACAACAATAATAACCCGATTTTTGTAACTATGTACAAGTATTGCAGATAATCCGCACTTGGGATGGGCGCCCAGCATCCACTACGGACTCCGAGAAATAGAATTATCGGTAAGTAAATTCTTATTTTCTCTATCGTCCTAGTGGATGCTGGGGTTCCTGAAAGGACCATGGGGATTATACCAAAGCTCCCAAACGGGCGGGAGAGTGCGGATGACTCTGCAGCACCGAATGAGAGAACTCCAGGTCCTCTTTTGCCAGGATATCAAATTTGTAGAATTTTACAAACGTGTTCTCCCCTGACCACGTAGCTGCTCGGCAGAGTTGTAATGCCGAGACCTCTCGGGCAGCCGCCCAAGATGAGCCCACCTTCCTTGTGGAATGGGCCTTAACCGATTTAGACTGTGGCAGGCCTGCCTCAGAATGTGCAAGTTGAATTGTGTTACAAATCCAACGAGCAATCGACTGCTTAGAAGCAGGCGCACCCAACTTGTTGGGTGCATACAGTATAAACAGCGAGTCAGATTTTCTGACTCCAGCTGTCCTGGAATATATTTTCAGGGCCCTGACAACTTCTAGCAACTTGGAGTCCTCCAAGTCCCTAGTAGGTGCAAGGCACCACAATAAGCTGGTTCAGGTGAAACACTGACACCACCTTAGGGAGAGAACTGGGGACGAGTCCGCAGCTCTGCCCTGTCCGAATGGACAAACAGATATGGGCTTTTTTGAGAAAAACCACCAATTTGACACTCGCCTGGTCCAGGCCAGGGCCAAGAGCATGGTCACTTTTTATGTGAGATGCTGCAAATCCACATATTTGACTGGTTTTAAACCAATGTGATTTGAGAAATCCCAGAACTACGTTGAGATCCCACAGTGCCACTGGAGGCACAAAAAAGGGGTTTGTATATGCAATACTCCCTTGACAAACTTCTGGACTTCAGGAACTGAAGCCAATTCTTTCTGGAAGAAAATTTACAGGGCCGAATTTGAACCTTAATGGACCCCAATTTGAGGCCCATAGACACTCCTGTTTGCAGGAAATGCAGGAAACGACAGAGTTGAAATTTCTTTGTGGGGCCTTCCTGGCCTCACACCACGCAACATATTTTCGCCACACGTGGTGATAATGTTGTGCGGTCACCTCCTTTCTGGCTTTGACCAGGGTAGGAATGACCTCTTCCGGAATGCCTTTTTTTTTTTTCCCTTAGGATCCGGCTTTCCATCGCCATGCCGACAAACGCAGCTGCGGTAAGTCTTGGAACAGACATGGTACTTGCTGAAGCAAGTCCCTTCTTAGCGGCAGAGGCCATAAGACCTCTGTAAGCATCTCTTGAAGTTCCGGGTACCAAGTCCTTCTTGGCCAATCCGGAGCCATGAGTATAGTTCTTACTCCTCTACGTCTTATAATTCTCAGCACCTTAGGTATGAGAAGCAGAGGAGGGAACACATACACCGACTGGTACACCCACGGTGTTACCAGAACGTCCACATCTATTGCCTGAGGGTCCCTTGACCTGGCGCAATACCTGTCCCGTTTTTTGTTCAGACGGGACGCCATCATGTCCACCTTTGGTATTTCCCAACGGTTTACAATCATGTGGAAAAAACTTCTCAATGAAGTTTCCACTCTCCCGGGTGGAGGTCGTGCTGAGGAAGTCTGCTTCCCAGTTTCCATTCCCGGGATGAAAAACTGCTGACAGTGTTATCACATGATTTTCCGCCCAGCAAAAAGTCCTTGCAGTTTCTGCCATTGCCCTCCTGCTTCTTGTGTCGCCCTGTCTGTTTACGTGGGCGACTGCCGTGATGTTTTTCCCACTGGATCAATACCGGCTGACCTTGAAGCAGAGGTCTTGCTAAGCTTAGAGCATTATAAATTTACCCTTAGCTCCAGTATATTTATGTGGAGAAAAGTCTCCATACTTGATCACACTCCCTGGAAATTTTTCCCTTGTGTGACTGCTCCCCAGCCTCTCAGGCTGGGCTCCGTGGTTACCAGCATCCAATCCTGAATGCCGAATCTGCGGCCCTCTAGAAGATGAGCACTCTATAACCACCACAGGAGAGACACCCTTGTCCTTGGATATTGGGTTATCCGCTGATGCATCTGAAGATGCGATCCGGACCATTTGTCCAGCAGATCCCACTGAAAAGTTCTTACGTGAAATCTGCCGAATGGAATTGCTTCGTAGGAAGCCACCATTTTTACCAGGACCCTTGTGCAATGATGCACTGTTTTTAGGAGGTTCCTGACTTGCTCGGATAACTCCCTGGCTTTCTCTTCCGGGAGAAACACCTTTTTCTGGACTGTGTCCAGAATCATCCCTAGGCACAGCAGACGTGTCGTCGGGATCAGCTGCGATTTTGGAATATTTAGAATCCACCCGTGCTGATTGTAGCAGTATCCGAGATAGTGCTACTCCCACCTCCAACTGTTCCCTGGACTATGCCCCTATCAGGAGATCGTCCAAGTAAGGGATAATTAAGACGCCTTTTCTTCGAAGAAGAATCATCAATTCGGCCATTACCTTGGTAAAGACCCCGGGGTGCCGTGGACAATCCAAACGGCAGCGTCTGAAACTGATAGTGACAGTTCTGCACCACGAACCTGAGGTACCCTTAGTGAGAAGGGCAAATTTGGGACATAGAGGTAAGCATCCCTGATGTCCCGGGACACTATATAGTCCCCTTCTTCCTGGTTCGTTATCACTGCTCTGAGTGACTTCATCTTAATTTGAACCTTTGTAAGTGTTCAAAAAAAAATTTTTTAGAATAAGTCTCACCTAACCTTCTGGCTTCAGTACCACAATATAGTGTGGAATAATACCCCTTTTCTGTAGTAGGAGGGGTAATTTAATTGTCACCTGCTGGGAACACAGCTTTTGAATTTTTTCCCATACTACCTCCTTGTCGGAGGGAGACTTGGTAAAGCAGACTTCAGGAGCCTGCGAAGGGGAAACGTCTCGACATTCCCATCTGTACCCCCGGGATACTACTTGTAGGATCCAGGGGTCCTGTACGGTCTCAGCGCCATGCTGAGAACTTGTCAGACGCGGTGGAACGCTTCTGTTCCTGGGAATAGGCTGCCTGTTGCAGTCTTCTTCCCTTTCCTCTATCCCTGGGCAGATATGATCTTATAGGGACGAGAGGACTGAGGCTGAAAAGACGGTGTCTTTTTCTGCAGAGATGTGACTTAGGGTAAAAAACGGTGGATTTTCCAGCAGTTGCCGTGACCACCAGGTCCGATGGACCGACCCCAAACAAGTCCTCTTCCTTTATACGGCCATACTGTGCCGTTTGGAATCTGCATCACCTGACCACTGTCGTGTCCATAACATCTTCTGGCAGTTATGGACATCGCGTTTATTCATGATGCCAGAGTGCAAATATCCCTCTGTGCATCTCGCATATATAGAAATGCTCTATAGTCAATAAAATACTGTCCCTGTCAAGGGTATCAATATTTTTAGTCAGGGAATCCGACCAAGCCACCCTAGCTCTGCACATCCAGGCTGAGGCGATCGCTGGCCGCAGTATAACACCAGTATGTGTGTATATACTTTTTATTATATTTTCCAGCCTTGTCAGCTGGTCCTTGAGGACGGCCCTATTGATTTATGGAATCATATTTATGAATATTAATATTTAATATATCATATATGGTATTTAATATATGGATATATTTCAATTAATATGCATTTATCATATATATCTGCAAATATATTATGTCAGGCTTACAAACTAATTGGCTGATACATATATGCAGTCCTTATACATATGACTTATGAAGTTATTAAGTTAAGATTCCTTAAAGAGAGTTCAAGCTTGAATATTACCGCTCTTTTTATATGATTCTTTATTTACAGGCAGATCAAATCGTACAGAATAAGATATACACAGTAGTGATATATATACTAATTATAATTATATTAAGCTATGCTATGTTTCCTTCGTTACATAACATAAAACAACATGACATAAGTTTCACAAACAGTTTCAATTATTATCATATTTATACTTGCAAGTTAAAGATTGCCATCCCAAGAATCATTCCTTCTGCATGTTCTCCGTGACTTCTCCTCCTGACTGACTTCCTTCCTTCTTCTTCTTCTCCCTCTCCCTCTTCCTTCTAACTCCTAACTACAAGTCTGGTCCTTTTATCTCATATTTTACCAATTCAAACTATCATATTCTCATAGTTTCCAATGGAATAGGTAATTATAGGTTTGTCAGATTCCAAGGTGTAATAAAACAAACATTGAACTGGGCTGTCGTGTCCTGTTCACGGAGGCATGGTGTCATAAAAGTGTGGTGTCCACACTGCCTTAAGCAAGTATAGTATTGTAAAATCTGGAATGTCTTTTCATCCAAAGTTCTGTTGTATTGACAAGTTTTCCTGGGGTCGGTTACACAATGTTTTATCAATGGATGTGATCTCTTTTCATAGTAGTTAATTTATACTCCCTAGCTTTTAACCTTCACTGGACAATAGACAAACCAGTAGATTCTGATCTACTGTAAGCACACCTGTGAATTCCAATGACCAACAGAGCTCTGTCACATACCTATTATCATTTATGGCCTAATACCTTTTCTCTACAATGACTCTTGATCTTACTGTAACCTCTCTGGCCTTATTTATGACTAGAGCAGAATAAACCTGTTCCCTACACTATTTTTTACCATCTTGCTGTAAAACACAAATATACAGTATATCTATATAAACACATACACAAACCTAATCTCTTAAATCAGCTAAACATTACCTCATACATTCAAACTTATTTCATATCTATTCCTTACTATATATATCCAGTATACTGTCCACTATGGTAACATCGCCTATTTATAATGAATTATATTTTGATTCAGACAATATCCATTGCCCTAATATTATACTAAGTGCAGACAATTACCTATAAGGCAACAGTCGCCCCCTTGTGGCCATGAGAAATTCTTTTGATTGGCCACACATTAAACTAGCGTAATTGCTTCCAAATACATTTCAAAATATTCCTTCAAACATAACTTTCGTTGTAACCATAATATATACCATAAGTGTAATAATAATAACCATTATGATTTTAAAAATCTCTAAAAATTCTTAGCTTACCTAACCTTATTCTACTTTTAACTAAAGCAGACAAAACTGAGGTTTTTATTCAGTATTCATGAGGAAAACTAATTTCTACAGACATTTGGAATACCATAGCCCAATTGTAGACCTTTTTTCTGTATCTGGATCAGTACGTTTGGACATTTTTGCTGTTCTTGTATGTAGCAATTTACTGGGATAAGACTGTCATCTGCGTGGTTTGCTTGCAATTGGAGATGCCTTGCGTTTGCATTATGGCCTTGCGTTTGCAACATTTGCACCATTACTAGAAGTAGAATTCTTCGTAGCAGCTGCTCCTTTGCTTGCCATTTCGCTGTTTGAGGCAGAGGGCTGTGTACGTCGAGTGCTGTGTCTTGAACATTCAGTACTTGTGACGACCCTCAGTAATAGTAATAGTCTTTATACAGTCTTTAGCAGTTCTGTTTCCTTTGCGTTTATCCAATGCCGCAGTTGTGACCAGTGTCCATATTGCTTTTGCACAAACAGGTTGTGATTTTGAATAGAACAGGCATATATGAAACAGTCTTTTTTTTTTTTTCTTTCTTTCTTTCTTTCCTTGCTTGTTAATAGTAGGTCTTAATTGTCTTCGGGCAATAGTACCACAAATGGCTGTGAGTAGTACACCTACTCTGTTCTGTATTTCCTCACTGAATAAATTACCATGCAGTCTTAAATCTCCTTATTCTACCTTGTACCTATTTATACATCTCAATCTTACATAAACTTATACCAGTTTAACCCATATAAAGGCGTTTTCTATCCTACCTATATTTTGACTAATAATTATTTAAAATGCTTTTGATGTGTATATAGTAACATCCTATCAATACAATAAATGAATATAATTTTGCTTCAAACAGATATTAAATATCATTTAGGAATGGCTTTAAATATATCTAATTCCATCCAATATTATTTTATATGCAGCCATGTGCATATACAGTGACCCTGTTATGCTACAAATAATTATCTTAGACTTGTGACAGTCTTTATTAAGAGAATTATTCATCCCACTTAATAATCTCGGCCCAATTTGTTATAACGTGGTATACCATCCTGTATTAGATATTTAATTACTTTTGAAGCTTTTACGAAGGAAGCATAGGTAGTATCTATTGTGTAATATATAAAAAAAACATAAAATATTTACAAGGTATATATGCAATGATATAAAATATATCTCAGACAAATGTTTACATATATGTGATTAAGGTATATGAAGGGATGAGACAGTTCTGTATAATCACAGTGATGAGATGTGCTGTACACTGTTGTGGGAGTGTACATGTAGTTTGAAAGACAAGTAATGATTACTTGTGATGAAAGGGTTAATGAAAACCTTCCCCTTTCTTGTGAAACTGGAAAACTCCTTGAGGATTTGTCCATATATCAGTCTTTAGGGATGCTATGTAGATTTTGCTGGATAGCAGCGATGAAAGGGTTAATGAAGACCTTTTCCCTTGTAAATTGGAGTCTTTTTGGAGTCTTGCACCATTCTGTATACAGGTTGCCAGGATTACTATGAATCAAACAAAAATACATACAATGACTATCACAGATATTTATACAGTGATTTAACATAGCTTGCTATGCATTCTGTCCTATCTGCTGCATGTTATCAGGTACAGAATTTACAAATGTGTCTTTTAACGATTGAATAACAAACAAACAATTGTTTCTGGCCTGTGCCAATCTTTCCTGTCACATTGTGTGTCAATGACAGCACAATTGTCGCTGCAGATATGATGCAGGTTTAATTTGGAAACTGTGGCTGTTTGAACATCAAAGCAAACAATGGCTTCATTGGATCTAACAAGTAAAGGAATGATACTACCGTATTCACTTGTGACCATACTCCCTTGTGATGCAGCCTGGTCCCAGACTGTCTTTAACCATAGCGTTTGCTGCTTGGTGTGGCTCCTTAGTTTGGAAGAATCTTGGAGCTTCTGAAAAAACCTACTTTTGTGGGGAGAGAAACTTGTTAAACTTTGCCAAATATGTATTGCAGGTCCCAGGGCTTTCTGTCTTTCCACACCTGTAATAAAATGGTTATGGCACCAGGGCATAAAAACATTTTCATCCTGGTGATCCTTTTTGTCATTGTTAATTGGTGTGTGGTTTGCAGAATGACACTCTGCATGTGGTCTCTCTGAGAGCATGCAAACATTTGCACCATCACTAGAAGTCTCTGAGTGCTCTGTGGGGGTTACATAAGTTTGGGAACTTTGTTTGTAAACATGCATTCCTGAATTAATTTCATGGATTTTCCCTTTAAACATGTTTCCAGGTGAATACATTTCAAGGTTTGCAACTCTGGTTGCCATGGGAGTTTTCACCATGGGGAACTTCCCCACCCCTGTGTGCACTGTACTGCTGCTATCAGTGTTTAAATCTGCTGACAATTCACCTTTGCCTAAGGGCATAACAAATTCTTCATTTACATTGGGAACTCTGAGAGTGTATTCAGCAGAATACTCATAATCTGAGTTACAATGATCTTCCCCCTTACTAGACACAGTATAGGGGACATCTCCTATTGCTGCTACCTCCTTTACATTAATGTGCTGTCTGATGATAGACACATCCGGCACATTGCTACTTTCTTCCTTTACCACAGAGGCTGTTCTGCTGGTGGTCTGTGTGACCATAGCAGACTCCATGCGCTGCACATTGATGCAGTCCTGCAACATGTAACTTTCCTTAATTTTAGGATCTTGACTGATTAAGTCATTTCTGACTCCTGTAGACTCTGTGTACAGAGTTTCACATACCTCAACACTATTCCTGTTTGGTGTTTCTATCTCAGCTTGCTTGCTGGATGTTATCTCTTCATCAGAGATCTTGACAATTTGATTACAAACTGTCAGGCTTTTCGCTTCTGCCCCAAACTTTTTCTGTTTATTTTTCTGTTTAAGGGACTTAAATAACGAATGCATTTTTGCATTAATGGTCAGGCACGCCTTACGAAGACGTGAACCTGATTCTTCTTTATATTTCTGTTTGGCTTCTAGAGCCGCAGTTCTGCGCATTTTTCTAAATGCTACAGAAAACTTTTGCATTTTTAACATTTCAATGCTAAATTTATATATTCTTTGTTTTTAGTACTGAAGGTATCCTCTCCTTAAGATTGACCGGTGTCTTAAGGTTAAACTCTAATACCTGGTACATTTATACATTTATTTGGAAATACTCTTTTCCACTGTGCACATTTTCTATTCTAGGCCTTTAAATTCTTTATTCTCATTTGTAACCTATTCCACTGTGATCTTGTATTTTGCCAGCAGGCTTATAGCCTTTGGTGCTGCTTCCTAATAGATATTATGTTAGTTAAAATAACGTATATTGCACTAACACATTTATCCTAGGTTATACAGAATACAAAATTGACATTACACAATGGTAATAAATTTTCATAGATACATCCCCACCGTGATTCTGCAGATTTGGTAGCCAGCTTATAGCATCTGCTACTCCTCATAAATATTATAGATCAGATAATCAGATTCAGTAATAACAAGTCCAATTCGTGGTCGCCAATATTGATTTATGGAATCATATTTATGAATATTAATATTTAATATATCATATATGGTATTTAATATATGGATATATTTCAATTAATATGCATTTATCATATATATCTGCAAATATATTATGTCAGGCTTACAAACTAATTGGCTGATACATATATGCAGTCCTTATACATATGACTTATGAAGTTATTAAGTTAAGATTCCTTAAAGAGAGTTCAAGCTTGAATATTACCGCTCTTTTTATATGATTCTTTATTTACAGGCAGATCAAATCGTACAGAATAAGATATACACAGTAGTGATATATATACTAATTATAATTATATTAAGCTATGCTATGTTTCCTTCGTTACATAACATAAAACAACATGACATAAGTTTCACAAACAGTTTCAATTATTATCATATTTATACTTGCAAGTTAAAGATTGCCATCCCAAGAATCATTCCTTCTGCATGTTCTCCGTGACTTCTCCTCCTGACTGACTTCCTTCCTTCTCCTTCTTCTTCTCCCTCTCCCTCTTCCTTCTAACTCCTAACTACAAGTCTGGTCCTTTTATCTCATATTTTACCAATTCAAACTATCATATTCTCATAGTTTCCAATGGAATAGGTAATTATAGGTTTGTCAGATTCCAAGGTGTAATAAAACAAACATTGAACTGGGCTGTCGTGTCCTGTTCACGGAGGCATGGTGTCATAAAAGTGTGGTGTCCACACTGCCTTAAGCAAGTATAGTATTGTAAAATCTGGAATGTCTTTTCATCCAAAGTTCTGTTGTATTGACAAGTTTTCCTGGGGTCGGTTACACAATGTTTTATCAATGGATGTGATCTCTTTTCATAGTAGTTAATTTATACTCCCTAGCTTTTAACCTTCACTGGACAATAGACAAACCAGTAGATTCTGATCTACTGTAAGCACACCTGTGAATTCCAATGACCAACAGAGCTCTGTCACATACCTATTATCATTTATGGCCTAATACCTTTTCTCTACAATGACTCTTGATCTTACTGTAACCTCTCTGGCCTTATTTATGACTAGAGCAGAATAAACCTGTTCCCTACACTATTTTTTACCATCTTGCTGTAAAACACAAATATACAGTATATCTATATAAACACATACACAAACCTAATCTCTTAAATCAGCTAAACATTACCTCATACATTCAAACTTATTTCATATCTATTCCTTACTATATATATCCAGTATACTGTCCACTATGGTAACATCGCCTATTTATAATGAATTATATTTTGATTCAGACAATATCCATTGCCCTAATATTATACTAAGTGCAGACAATTACCTATAAGGCAACAGCCCTATCTATAGACGGTACCGCCACTTGTTTTGATAAGCGTGTGAGCGCCTTATCCACCTTAAGGGGTGTTTCCCAACGCGCCCTAACTTCTGGCGGGAAAGGGTATACCGCCCATAATTTTCTATCGGGGGGAACCCACGCATCATCACACACTTTATTTAATTTATCTGATTCAGGAAAAACTATGGTAGTTTTTTCACATCCCACATAATACCCTCTTTTGTGGTACTTGTAGTATCAGAAATACGTAACACCTCCTTCATTGCCTTTAACGTGTGGCCCTAATAAGGAATACGTTTGTTTATTCACCGTCGACACTGGATTCAGTGTCCCTGTCTGTGTCTGTGTCGACCGACTAAAGTAAACGGGCGTTTTAAAACCCTTGACGGTGTTTTTGAGACGTCTGGACCGTACTAATTGTTTGTCGGCCGTCTCATGTCGTCAACCGACCTTGCAGCGTGTTGACATTATCACGTAATTTCCTAAATAAGCCATCCATTCCGGTGTCGACTCCCTAGAGAGTGACATCACCATTACAGGCAATTGCTCCGCCTCCTCACCAACATCGTCCTCCTACCTGTCGACACACACGTACCGACACACAGCACACACACAGGGAATGCTCTGATAGAGGACAGGACCCACTAGCCCTTTGGAGAGACAGAGGGAGAGTTTGCCAGCACACACCAAAAACGCTATAATTATATAGGGACAACCTTATATAAGTGTTTTCCCTTATAGCATCTTAATATATATATATAAGCATATCGCCAAATTAGTGCCCCCCCTCTCTGTTTTAACCCTGTTTCTGTAGTGCAGTGCAGGGGAGAGCCTGGGAGCCTTCCCTCCAGCCTTTCTGTGAGGGAAAATGGCACTGTGTGCTGAGGAGATAGGCCCCGCCCCTTTTTCGGCGGCCTCGTCTCCCGCTCTTAACGGATTCTGGCAGGGGTTAAATATCTCCATATAGCCTCCGGAGGCTATATGTGAGGTATTTTTAGCCAAAATAGGTATTCATTTGTCTCCCAGGGCGCCCCCCTCCCAGCGCCCTGCACCCTCAGTGACTGCCGTGTGAAGTGTGCTGAGAGGAAAATGGCGCACAGCTGCAGTGCTGTGCGCTACCTTTAGAAGACTGAGGAGTCTTCTGCCGCCGATTCTGGACCTCTTCTTACTTCAGCATCTGCAAGGGGGCCGACGGCAAGGCTCCGGTGACCATCCAGGCTGTACCTGTGATCGTCCCTCTGGAGCTGATGTCCAGTAGCCAATCCATGCTGCACGCAGGTGAGTTCACTTCTTCTCCCCTAAGTCCCTCGTTGCAGTGATCCTGTTGCCAGCAGGACTCACTGTAAAATAAAAAACCTAAGCTAAACTTTCCTAAGCAGCTCTTTAGGAGAGCCACCTAGATTGCACCCTTCTCGGCCGGGCACAAAATCTAACTGGCTTGGAGGAGGGTCATAGGGGGAGGAGCCAGTGCACACCACCTGATCCTAAAGCTTTACTTTTTGTGCCCTGTCTCCTGCGGAGCCGCTATTCCCCATGGTCCTTTCAGGAACCCCAGCATCCACTAGGACGATAGAGAAAAGTACTAAATCTGCAAAGGAGAGTTTATTGAAGGCATTCGTTCTTACTTCACATTTTGCTGATGGATGTGCAATTCTTTTCTTCTGGCCAAGGAGTAGATCCACACCCTTTGCTTCCTGCATTTCCATTTCAGATTGATCTTGACAACCCTGAAGAGTTAAAAATAAATAAATAGTATTTTAATACCTACCGGTAAATCCTTTTCTTAGTCCGTAGAGGATGCTTCAAGAACCATGGGGTATAGACGGGATCCGCAGGAGACATGGGCACTTTAAGACTTTAAAAGGGGTGTGAACTGGCTCCTCCCTCTATGCCCCTCCTCCAGACTTCACTTATAGGAACTGTGCCCAGGGAGACGGACATTTCGAGGAAAAGGATTTATTTAAACTAAGGTGAGATACATACGAGCTCACACCACAAACATGCCGTACACCAGGGCATTCAACGGCATGAATAACGTCAGCAACAGTCTGACTTAACGCAAAACATGTGTGTAACCATAACTAATAAATGCAGATACAGTACACACTGGGATAGGCGCCCAGCATCCTCTACGGACTAAGAGAAAAGGATTTACCGGTAGGTATTAAAATCCTATTCTCTCATATGTCCTAGAGGATGCTTCAAGAACCATGGGGTTTATACCAAAGCTCTAGAACGGGTGGGAGAGTGCGGATGACTCTGCAGCACCGATTGACCAAACAAGAGGTCCTCCTCAGCCAGGGTATCAAACTTGTAAAATTTCGCAAAGGTGTTTGATCCCGACCAAGTAACCGTTCGGCAAAGCTGTAATGCAGCCGCCCAGGATGAGCCCACCTTTCTGGTAGAATGGGCCTTCACCGATTTCGGTAACGGCAATACCGCCATAGAATGAGCTTGCTGAATCGTATTACAGATCCAGCATGCAATAGTCTGCTTGGAAGCAGGAGCCCAAATCTTGTTGGGAGCCCACAGGACAAACAGAGCCTCTGTTTTCCTAATTTGAGCCGTTCTGGCGACATAGATTTTCAAAGCTTCGATTCAGCCAAGGCGTCAGTAGCCACTGGCACCACAATAGGCTGGTTTACGTGAAACGATGAAACCACTTTTGGCAGAAATTGCTGACGAGTTCTCAACTCCGCTCTATCAGCATGGAAGATTAAATAGGGGCTTTTGTGAGACAAAGCCGCCAATTCAGATACCCGCCTTGCAGATGCCAAGGCCAACAACATGACTACCTTCCAAGTAAGGAATTTCAACTCAACCTTACGTAAAGGTTCAAACTAATGAGATTGCAGGAACTGCAACACCACATTAAGATCCCATGGTGCCACTGGGGGCATAAAGGGAGGTTGGATGTGCAGCACGCCTTTCACGAAGGTCTGAACTTCCGGAAGGGAGGCCAATTCTTTCTGAAAGAAATTTGATAAGGCCGAAATTTGTACTTTAATGGAGCCTAACTTTAGGCCCGCATCCACACCTGCTTGCAAAAAAAATGGAGCAAACGCCCCAGCTGAAATTCTTCCGTAGGCGCCGTCTTGGATTCACACAAAGACACATTTCCTCCAAATACGGTGGTAATGCTTTGCCGTTACTGCTTTTCTAGCCTGAAGTGTGGGAATGACTTCACTGGGAATACCCTTTCGGGCTAGGATTTGGCGTTCAACTGCCATGCAGTCAAACGCAGCTGCGGTAAGTCTGGATACACGCACGGTCCTTGCTGTATCAGGTTCTCTCTTAGAGGAAGAGGCCAGGGATCTTCTATGAGTAATTCTTGAAGATCTGGATACCAGGCCCTCCTTGGCCAGTCTGGAACAATGAGGATCGCCTGGACCCTTGTCATTCTTATGATCTTTATCACCTTTGGAATGAGTGGAAGTGGAAGGAACACAGACAGACTGAAACACCCACAGGGTCACCAGGGCGTCCACCGCTATTGCTTGAGGGTCCCTCGACCTGGAACAATATCTCTGAAGTTTCTTGTTGAGGCGAGACGCCATCATGTCTATTTGAGGAATTCCCCAATGACTTGTCACTTCTGCAAAGACCTCTTGATAAAAGACCCCACTCTCCTGGATGGAGATAGTGTCTGCTGAGGAAGTCTGCTTCCCAGTTGTCCACTCCTGGAATGAAGACTGCTGACAGAGCTTGCATGTTTCTCCGCCCAGCGAAGAACTTTAGTGGCCTCCACCATCGCCGCTCTGCTGTTTGTGCCGCCCTGGCGGTTTATGTAGGCCACTGCTGTTACGTTGTCTGACTGAATCAAGATGGGCAGACCGCGAAGATGTTCCACTTGCAGAAGGCCGTTGTAAATGGCCCTTAATTCCAGAATGTTTATGTGCAGACAAGCTTCCTGGCTTGACCATTTTCCCTGGAAATTTTTCCCCTGTGTGACTGCTCCCCAGCCTGGGAGACTTGCATCTGTGGTCACCAGGATCCAATCCTGAATCCCGAACCTGCGTCCCTCTAGGAGGTGAGAACTGTGCAGCCACCACAGGAGAGAGATTCTGGTTCTGGAAGGTAGGATTATTTTCCGGTGCATGTACAGTGAGACCCGGACCACTTGTCCAACAGGTCCCACTGAAACACTCTGGCATGGAACCTGCCAAACTGAATGGCCTCATAGGCCACCACCATCTTCCCCAGCAACAGAGTGCATTGAAGAATCAACACTCTTGCCGGTTTCAGAATCCGTTTTACCATGTTCTGTATTTCCAGAACCTTTTCCACTGGAAGAAACACTCTGTAATTCTGTATCCAGAAACAACCAAGAACGACAGCCGTGTTGTCAGAACCAACTGTGATTTTGGCAAGTTTAGGAGTCAACCATGTTGCTGCAGAATTTTCAGGGAGAGTAACGTTTTTCAGTAATTGCTCCTTGGATCTCGCCTTTATCAGGAGATCGTCCAAGTACGGGATAATTGTGATTCCCTGCTTGCGCAGGAGAACCATCATTTCCGCCATAACCTTGGTGAAAATCCTCAGAGCCATG
Source organism: Pseudophryne corroboree (assembly GCF_028390025.1). Taxonomy (NCBI): domain Eukaryota; kingdom Metazoa; phylum Chordata; class Amphibia; order Anura; family Myobatrachidae; genus Pseudophryne; species Pseudophryne corroboree. The sequence continues at coordinate 548,032,851 of NC_086444.1, read as the reverse complement.
GACAGACCAAACGGCAACGTCTGAAATTGGTAATGACAATCCTGAACAGCAAACCTCAGGTAAGCCTGATGTGGAGGATATATGGGGACGTGTAAGTAGGCATCCTTTATGTCGACTGACACCATAAAATCCCCCTCCTCCAGACTGGAGATCACTGCTCGGAGAGATTCCATCTTGAATTTGAATTTTTTTTTATATAGAAATTGAGGGATTTTAGGTTCAGAATCGGTCTGACTTAGCCATCCGGGTTCAGGACCACGAACAGGCTTGAATAAAAGCCTTCCCCCTGTTGTGACGGGGGTACCGTGACAATGACTTGATTTTGACACAGCTTTAGTATTGCAGCGCATACTACCTCCCTTTCTGGAAGAGAAGCTGGCAAGGCCGATTTGAAAAATCGGTGAGGGGGCACGTCTTGAAACTCCAATTTGTACCCTTGGGCCACTATTTGTAATACCCAAGGATCCAGGGCCGAGCGAACCCAGACCTGACTGAAGAGTTGGAGACGTGCCCCCACCGGTGCGGACTCCCGCAGAGGAGCCCCAGCGTCATGCGGTGGATTTGGTAGAAGCCGGGGAGGACTTCTGCTCTTGGGAACTTGCCACAGCCTGTGACCTTTTTCCCCCTTCCTCTTCCTCTCGTAGCAAGGAAGACCCTCGTCCTTTTTTGTATTTATTGGGCCGAAAGGACTGCATCTGATAGTGGGGCGTTTTCTTTTGTTGTGCATAAGGTAGGAACGATGACTTACCCGCGGTAGCCGTAGATACCAGGTCAGTGAGGCAGTCACCAAATAAGACACTACCGTTAAACGGCAGAGACTCCATAGCTTTCTTAGAGGCAGCATCAGCATTCCATTGATGAATCCACAATGCCCTCCTAGCCGAGACTGCCATGGCATTTGCCCTTGATCCCAAAAGGCCAATATCCCTCGCAGCTTCCTTGAGATAGGCTGCAGCGTCCCTGATATGACCCAGTGTCAAAAGCACGCAATCCCTGTCCAGGGAATCCATATCAGATGACAAGTTATCTGCCCATTTTTCAATAGCGCTACTCACCCACGCAACGACAGGCCTGAGCAGCGTACTTGTAGTGACAAATGGATTTTAGTGTATTTTCCTGCTTACGATCCGCAGGATTCTTTAGGGCTGCCGTGTCAGGAGACTGAAGCGCCACCTTTTTGGACAGACACGATAGAGCTTTGTCCACCATGGGGGTTGACTCCCACTTTTCCCTGTCCCCAGAGGGGAACGGATATGCCACCGGAATACTCTTGGGAACCTGTAACTTCTTGTCAGGATTTTCCCAAGCTTTTTCAAAAAGAGCGTTCAGTTCATGAGAGGGAGGAAACGTTACCTCAGGTTTCTTTCCCTTAAACATCCAGTCCCTAGCATCAGGAACAGCAGGATCTGCCGTGATATGTAATACGTCTTTTATCGCCATCATGTACTGAATGCTCTTAGCCAGTTTAGGATTCAATCTGGCATCACTATAGTCGACAATGGAATCAGAGTCCGTGTCGGTATCTGTATCCGCTATCTGGGTAAATGAACGCTTCTGTGACCCCAAGGGGGTCTGAACTTGCGATAATGCATCCTCCATGGATTTTCTCCATGTCTGGTTCTGAGACTCAGATTTATCTTATCTCTTATTTAACCAAGCCACATTTGTATTCAAAACATTTACCCAATCAGCCGTCGGCGGTACCAACACGGTCACTTCCCCAGTCTCTTCTGTCCCCACTCCAGTCTCCTCCTGGGAAGAGCACTCGGCCTCAGACATGTCGACACATGCGTACTGACACTCACAACCACACTGGGGACAGACCCACAGCAAAGTCTGATAGAGAAACAGAGGGAGTTTGCCAGCTCACAACCCAGCGCCTATCCCGGCGGTACTGAAACAATTAAAATAATGTCTCAGACCTGTTAGCGCTTTTATACTAACAGCACCAAATTACTGGTTTTGCACCGTTACTTGTACAGCAGTGTAGGTGGTCAGGACCAGAGTCTCTGCAGCTCTGAAGAGAAAATGGCGCTGATTAGAGCTGTGAGGGCTAAGCCACGCCCCCTTAATGGCGCGCTTCAGCCCCGCTATTTTCAAATCTTTATACTGGCGGGGGTCTGGTTTTAGTGCCCAGGCACTGTAAGCCTCTTTTGACAGACTATTTATTGAGGTTTCATGCTGCCCAGGGCGCCCCCCCCCCCCCTGCACCCTGTAGTGCCGCTGTGTGTGTGGGAGCATGGCGCGCAGCGCGGCCGCTGTGCGGTACCTCAAAGCAGTCACTGATGTCTTCTGAACTTTTTCTACTCACCCGTCTTCTGACTTCTTGCTCTGCAAGGGGGGTGACGGCGCGGCTCCGGGAACGAGCATCTAGGCGTACCCAGCGATCAAACCCTCTGGTGCTAATGGTGTCCAGTAGCCTAAGAAGCAGAGCCTTGAAACTCTCAGAAGTAGGTCTGCTTCTCTCCCCTCAGTCCCACTATGCAAGGAGCCTGTTGCCAGCAGGTCTCCCTGAAAATAATAAACCTAACAAAGTCTTTTTCTGAGAAACTCTGGAGAGCTCCTCAGTGTGCATTCAGTCTGACAGGGCACAGAATCTAACTGGATTCTGGAGGAGGGGCATAGAGGGAGGAGCCAGTTCACACCCCTTTTAAAGTCTTAAAGTGCCCATGTCTCCTGCGGATCCCGTCTATACCCCATGGTTCTTGAAGCATCCCCAGCATCCTCTAGGACATATGAGGGGGGGGGGGAGGCAGTCGATTGCTTAGTGTGCCTGCATTTCAACTCGCACTTCCTCGTGGGTGGCAAGCTGAAATGAGTTAAGTGTGACCTTGATTAGCCACATAAAGCAGTTAAACCCTATCAAACTCAACCTCGCAAGGCACAACAAGTGCGATAATGAAGTACAATTGAATATCGCCCCTTCTGATCACCCGTCACTTTAGACAGGAGAGATAAACAATTGAATACCACCCATCTAGTATTCATCTGCTCTTTGTACCATCAACTCTTAAAAAATAAGAATTTTAAGAACATAGATGTGTTCTCTCTCATTGTTGCTGCAGTCATGTTTCACAGCCTTTCTAGTCGCACCTAGTGGTGAGCATTTACTAATGCCAAGCTTTTTTTGTGCATTTTCCCCAAAAATGCATCACATTCACATTGTTATGCTGATTAAAATGATATGCGGCATGCCTATATTTGATGTGCGACTGCAGCTCTAGCTGTAATTGAAATGCTATGTTACAATGTTTTCCTGAAAACATTGTAAAGTAGCATTTTATATGCAGATACAGCTGCACAGAATATAGGTATGCTGCATATAATTTTAGTCAGCAGAGTCTGCTTGCGCGTAGTGATGCGAATAAGATGTATTTGAAAAAAAAAAAGGCATCTTGTAGTGCATGGCTTTCAATTAAAAAGCAGACATTGTGCACAAACTACTGTTAGCCCACAGCCAAATAATTGCCTGCGTTACTAGCAAATACTGTACGTTATTAACCAATCAGCTTCTACCTGTAATTTTACAACCAGTGTTTAAAAAAATAATAATATGGCAAGAGCGGATTGGTTGGAACATCATCTCTCTCCAAGCTTTGATAAATCTTCCTAGTGTATGTAGTAAATAGCACAAAGCTTGATACCACCACTGTCTGCTGGTTCACAGCAATATTGGCTCAACAAATGGAGTGGAGAGAAGCTGGCACGTGTAATATACGCTACGGTATATCACCCATTAAGTAGCTGTGTACATAACTCAATAGCAGCATAAGAGTAAACCTATATGCATACAGTAGTGTTGTTAACACACTGTCACTAGCAGTTACAAAATCCAATACATCTTCCAATCATATGAAACACCTCAAAAATGAAAAGGTGTAAGTCTCAGGTCAGTACTAAATAATGCTGTAGCAAGAAGTATAGCACCAAGGATAAGACAAAGATACGGTGCCCTCTTTCCCTGCACCTCCGCTCCCCCGTACCACTTCCACCACAGGGGTATATGCAATTGCGGTCGAATTCCCGAAAATGTCGAAAAACGGGACATTTTTCGCCAAAAAAATAAATAGACAATGCAATTCAGTACTTTCCGTCAAAAAATCGGACTTTCCAAATTCAACTTTTTGAAATTCGACATTTGTCAAATTCGACATTTCTGCAATGGTACAAATGCGGCAATTCGCCAAAAGTATATTCAATTGAAGTTTGGAAATTTGACAACAGTGCTTTTAGACCGTAAAATTCGTCATTTTCAATCCGCCACACTTTGGTGGCGGAATCTAATAAAATTTTTTTAAAAAACATGTTTTTTTTGGTGTTTTTTTTATTGGTAATAGCATATCTATTTATATTAGAAGGGATTAGGTACTTGGTTTGTCTATTTTGGAGGCACAAGTATTATTTATATATTTAAAAAAAAAAAAAAATTATATATATATTTTATTTTTTTAAATGGAATGGTAAAAACCAGGAAAAAAAATGGCGTGGGGTCCCCCCCCCTCCTAGGCATAACCAGCCTCAGGCTCTTCGAGCCGGTCCTGGTTCTAAAAATCCGGGGGGGAAAATGACAGGGGATCCCCCGTATTTTTAAAACCAGCACCGGGCTCTGCGCCTGGTGCAAAAAATACGGGGGACAAAGAGTAGGGGTCCCCCGTATTATTTACACCAGCATCGGGCTCCACTAGCTGGACAGATAATGCCACAGCCGGGGGTCACTTTTATACAGCGCCCTGCGGCCGTGGCATTAAATATCCAACTAGTCACCCCTGGCCGGGGTACCCTGGGGGAGTGGGGACCCCTTCAATCAAGGGGTCCCCCCCAGCCACCCAAGGGGCAGGGGTGAAGCCCAAGGCTGTCCCCCCCTTTCAAGGGCTGCGGATGGGGGACTGAGCCTTGAGAAAATTGAAAGAATATTGTTTTTTCCAGTAGTACTACTACAAGTCCCAGCAAGCCTCCCCCGCAAGCTGGTACTTGGAGAACCACAAGTACCAGCATGCGGGAGAAAAACGGGCCCGCTGGTACCTGTAGTTCTACTGGGAAAAAAACAGGACACGCACACCGTGATAGTAAAACTTTATTTCACACATGTCGACACATACATACTTACCTTTGTTCACACGTCGACCTGTCCACTTGTCAAAGTAGAATCCACGTGTACCTGTGAATAAAATTATACTCACCTGATCCAGTGTCCAGATTATAATCCACGTACTTGGCAAAAAAAAAAAAACGAACACCCGGACCAAACGGACTGAAAGGGGTCCCATGTTTACACATGGGACCCCTTTCCCCGAATGCAGAGACCCCACGTGACTGCTGTCACAGAAAGGTCTCTTCAGCCAATCAGCGAGCGCAACGTCCTGGCACTCTGCTGATTGGCTATGCGCGTCTGAGCTGTCAGACAGCGCATCGCAAAGTCTCTCCATTATATTCAATGGTGGGAACTTTGCGGTCCATCACCCGCGGTAACCCCACCGCTGACGGCAAACTTCCCACCATTGAAACTAATGGAGGGAGCTGTGCGATGCGCTGTCTGCCAGCAGACGCGCATACAGTCAATCAGGTGAGTGCCACGAAGTAGCGCTTCCTGATTGGCTGAAGGGACCTTTCTGTGACAGCAGTCACGTGGGGTCCCGGCCTTCGTGGAAAGGGGTCCCATGTGTAAACATGGGACCCCTTTCAGTCCGTTTGGTCCGGGTGTTCGTGGATTATAATCTGGACACTGGATCAGGTGAGTATAATTGTATTCACAGGTACACGTGGATTCTACTTGGACAAGTGGACAGAGGTCGGCGTGTGAACATAGGTAAGTATGTATGTGTCGACATGTGTGAAATAAAGTTTTACTATCACGGTGTGCGTGTCCTGTTTTTATTTGGGTATTTTTTTTCCCAGTAGAACTACAGGTACCAGCGGGCCCGTTTTTCTCCGGCATGCTGGTACTTGTGGTTCTCCATGTACCAGCTTGCGGGGGAGGCTTGCTGGGACTTGTAGTACTACTGGAAAAAACAATATTCTTTCAATTTTCTCAAGGCTATCAGCCCCCCATACGCAGCCCTTGGATATGGGGGGGGGGGGGGGGGGACGACGACGATACAGCCTCGGGCTTCACCCCTGGCCCTTGGGTGGCTCGGGGTACACCCCTTGATTGAAGGGGTCCCCACTCCCCCAGGGTACCCAGGGGTGACTAGTTGGATATTTAATGCCACGGCCGCAGGGCGCTGTATAAAAGTGACCCCGGCTGTGGCATTATCTGTCCAGCTAGTGGAGCCCGATGCTGGTGTAAAAAATACGGGGGACCCCCTACTCTTTGTCCCCCGTATTTTTAGAACCAGGACCGGCTCGAAGAGCCAGAGGCTGGTTATGCTTTGGAGGGGGGACCCCACGCAATGCTTTTTCGGGTTTTTTACAGTTTTTTCAAAAATCGGATCAAAATCCGTCAAATCGGCCGTTTTTCGACAGCGGGACTGTCGAATCAGTTTTTTATTGAATATGTTGAATTCCGGCACCCACTTGCCGGAATTCGACGGTCGAATTGTGTCGAATTAAAAAACGGGCGAAAAATTGCCGCGATTCGCCGCCAATTGCATATACCCCACAGCCTTTAATTTATCTTTCTATCCCTGAAGGCATCAAACTACCTTAAAAATGTTAAGTCTGTCAAGCATTAATTTTAATTTTCACTTTTATGGTGTATACAGTGGTTAATAAACTTGAAACCAAGAAAAATCCTAAAACTAGGTTTATTTGTTCCTATTGTTAATGGATATATTCTACACCTTCGTGTGTGTTGTACCATTTATCCTTTTAAGTAGCTTGTTTTTTTAGGTTAATAAATATACTAACCAGCTTTCAGACACTACTTTTGTCTGATAAATGAAATGCAAAACATCACTTACTTGTGTTCCAGCATCGGTTCCTGCAATATGTGCAGCAGCCAGTGCAGGCTCTCCTTGGTCCTGTTGGTGGAGAAGAAGGGTGATCATATCAATAGAACACATAGTGGAAGCTGTATCAAGCCTTAGAGAGATAAAGTGGAGTAGTTGCCCAAAGCAATCAATCTGCGTCATTTCAATGACTGGGCTAGATAAAGGACAGATGCCAATTTGTTGCTTCGGGCAACTTCACTTTTCTTCAAGGCTTGATACATCTCACCCATAGTGGGAAGCCCAATAGTCACAATTCTTAAAAAGTTCTGCCAATGAATTTCATTCCATACCAATACTAGGTTTCTACAGACAACATACCCTCGGAAATATCAAAGGTGGTACAGGAGTTCATTTACTCCTGCCTAGAAGACTTCCAGTTAAGGAATTCTATACCATACCCAGGGCAGGACGTATCATGCATGCCATTGTCATGAATAAGTACAAATTGGCTGATGTGCCCAGTTTCAACCAGGCAAAAGTTTGCTGGGAGGAACATTTTACCCCTTTTCACCCCCTTAGTCATATTTCGAAAAACCCCTGCTTAGTAGGTGGCTGTAAATAACGGTCACAGTTTCCAGACCACATGTATACGTCACCCAGCAGGTGCAATTTGCCAGAGCACAATGGTGATGCATCGCATATGGCTGGCATACGTTTTGCCACATAACTCTGAAACAAAGCAACCAATTACAATGTAAAATATATTTCTGCAAATCTATGGACCAAGATCTTTAATTTAGTAAATTGTGTCCTGCTCATAGAAATACAGTATGTCAATAATATAAGTCGTCCTACTAGCTATATTATTTATACATGTGCAAAAGGACATCTCTTCAGATAAGAGCTGTGCTTTGTATTGTGAGAACTTCCAGGATTATGACCCAGGAGTGATACTGCACATGTGCAGCTGTGGATGCTTTGGATCCCGCTCATAGGAATTCTGTAGAAAAAGAACCTTATCAAGTACAATCTCTGGAAAGTGTCACTTTCTGGAGCTTGATACATAAGAGATTGCAGGAAACCGTCGAAAATTGCAGTTTTCTAAAGTTTGACCATACTTTGCTGTTGGTACAGCCCACCCCAAAGAGACCCTCCCATCTTTTCCAATGCAGTTTATAAAGTCATCTTTTTTATTACAGGTTATCCTACTCCCACCTATACTACCCAGAAAACTATTCCAGTCTCCACTACGATTCTTATTAGTTTAGTTAGGCTTCTACGAACTACAGCCCCTCTTGTCGCTCAAGGTCCTGAGAGAATCTAGCATTCTGTATCTATTTTGAGTCTTATTTGACGGAAATGTCTTAGTCGCAACACAATGTGACTAGGATGCATGAGAAGACTGTGCCGATTAATGTGATACGACACTTGTATATCTTTGTGCGACTGAATATCCGTATCTGCATACAATGTAGCAGCCCTATACAGGTTTTATTATGCTCCCATTACAGACTCAGACAATACAAGTGTTCTATATCAAATTAATCAGCAGAGTCTTTTCGCGTGTCGTAGTCACACCACACTGTGATTAAGATGCATTTTCAGCCAAAGAAGAGAATGCCCAACGTTAGAGATGCATGGGACCTTGTGGCTCACTCCAGGCATCTTGTAATACATGGCGTAATGAGGCTTGATGTACGAGGACACATCTGTAGAAAGTAATCTGTCATGAGCAAACCTCCCAACAACTCCGAAACCCAAAACTGGGACAAAATAACCATCCACTATCCTATGAACGCTACCTATAGCCACCCAGAAACACACTTTTGGTGAAAACTCCACATTTTACACAAACCAGGACAGTCTCATCAGTACTGGGACAGTTAGATGTAGCAGGCCCACTTCTTACCCTTTGGTTTCATGTCTGCATTTATTAGGTCTATCTCCTGATGTCTCAGTGCTGCTCTTACAGTGCAGCATCCTTTTATTTCCCTAATCAATTACACATCACACCATAATGACCATACTCCAAAAGTACCCATAACAATGCTCTGCACTACTGTACAACACACTAGTGCTCCACATGTCCGTACCAAACTCTGCACTGTACCATCTGCCTTACATACTCAATCTCACTACTGCTAGGATAAACATGCCACTGACCATTTTTTTCAGATCTTGCATGACCATTTAATCCCATTTTAAGGTCTGTCCCCTCTCAGCTTCACAGGTCATATCACTTGCATGGCACCATTATACACCAAATAAGGTTACATTTTATATGCAATGTTTTGGATCACGGATAACTAAAGGCCCCCATTCACTAGTGCAATATGGGCTCTTTACGTGATTGTGACGAACTGCTGCGACGATTCAAATGAAGTGTCACATCTCTTGTCCTTTTCGTGTGGATTGCGATGCGAGTTCCTGTGCGCCTTGCAGTCCATATGGGCTGACCATTATATTTATCACAATCGCAAGTAAATAGGTGCACAATATATACGTTATGGTAAGAACTTACTGTTGATAACAGTATTTCTCCTAAGTCCACAGGATAACAATGGGATATGATGAAGCGACAACGGATTTGCACTAATCGGTCAAAGCTTTTCCGGCCTCCCAGCATGCAACGGGCCTGTCCATATATCCCTGCCTCCTTGCTCAGGCAAATCAGTTGTATTCCAAAGCTCAAGGCAGGACCATCATAGATAGCCCTAACCAGGCGATAACACCACACATGCACACCATTCTGTACAAAAGGGAAGAGGTTAGTGAGTAAAAGGATCCTCAAATCAGGTGCATCAGGGTGGGATTCTTATGGAACCTGTGGACTTAGGAGAAATACCGTTATCAACGGTAAGTTCTTACCATAACGTATATTTCTCCAGCAGGGTCCACAGGATAACAATGGTGTTTCCCAAAGCAATTCAATGGTGGGGACACTCCTGATTGGACAGGAGAGTCCTTCGCCCAAATTCAGCGCCATGAGAGGCAAAGGTATCCCAGGCATAATGTCTAATGAATGTGTTAATGGAAGACCATGTGGCTGCCTTACATATCTGTTCTGCTGAAGCACCACGTTGTGCTGCCCATGATGGACCTACCTTACGAGTAGAGTGAGCAGAGACATTAGCCGGAACAGGGAGATCAGCTCTAGAATATGCTTCTGAAATAGTAATTCGAAGCCATCTTGCCAGCGTCTGTTTAGTAGCAAGCCATCCTCTCTTGTGAAAACCATAGAGAACGAAGAAAGAAAGAATCTGTCTTTCTGATGGCACTGGTACGATCCATGTAGATCCTTAATGCACAGACCACGTCCAGCGACGCATCTCCCGCAGAAAAGCCCGGGACCTGGAAAGCCGGAACTACAATTTCTTTATTAAGGTGGAACTTAAACACCCCCCAGTGATCGCGCTGAGCACAAAAAAGGTGGGTCCCAGGGACCCCTCACTTTTAAAAATTGGGGTCCTACAGGTTCTTTTCTGAGTTCCATCGGAATTAAGGTTTTTATTAATATTAATCTTATTTGGACACTACAGAAGTGTTGCAAGGTGGGGGAATGGGGTGACAATGCTGCTGGGCTGTGTAGCATGCAGGACACTCTGCCCCAGAGCTTTAACTAGATATTTTGGTGCCCTTTGGCAGAAAGTGAATTGGAGCTCCACCTCCCAGAGCCGAAACTACAGGCTGTGCGCGCCGCAGGCGCGCCGCAAAAATTTAGGGGCATGGCTTCATGGGGAAGGGGAATGGCCACATAAAAGTGCCAATTCACATTGCACCATGTAGAACCTCCTATAGACACTGTGCCAGGTAGAGCACGTTATACACACTGCGCCAGGTAGAGCACGCCGTTATACACACTGCGCCAGGTAGAGCACGCCGTTATACACACTGCGCCAGGTAGAGCACGCCGTTATACACACTGCGCCAGGTAGAGCACGCCGTTATACACACTGCGCCAGGTAGAGCACGCCGTTATACACACTGCGCCAGGTAGAGCACGCCGTTATACACACTGCGCCAGGTAGAGCACGCCGTTATACACACTGCGCCAGGTAGAGCACGCCGTTATACACACTGCGCCAGGTAGAGCACGCCGTTATACACACTGCGCCAGGTAGAGCACGCCGTTATACACACTGCGCCAGGTAGAGCACGCCGTTATACACACTGCGCCAGGTAGAGCACGCCGTTATACACACTGCGCCAGGTAGAGCACGCCGTTATACACACTGCGCCAGGTAGAGCACGCCGTTATACACACTGCGCCAGGTAGAGCACGCCGTTATACACACTGCGCCAGGTAGAGCACGCCGTTATACACACTGCGCCAGGTAGAGCACGCCGTTATACACACTGCGCCAGGTAGAGCACGCCGTTATACACACTGCGCCAGGTAGAGCACGCCGTTATATACACTGCGCCAGGTAGAGCACACCGTTATACACAATGCGCCAGGTAGAGCACGCCGTTATACACATTGCACCAGGTAGAGCACGCCGCAGCACAGTAAAGAAGACCATATACCTTAATGCTATATATACTAAAGACTCTGTACATGGGGCACACTTACTACAAAGCTACTCTAGAGAGCACAGATTACTCAAGGTGATCAACTCAGTTACATACCCATGGACATGAAAGCTAGGACTCCGTGCCGTGCATGCACCTCACTCCCACTCTGCCGCCTGCTATATGGCAATGTACCTTCCGCACCAGGGCCCTGTGCTGCTTCCGTCAGGTAAAAGTGGTGAGAAGAAGTTTGTTCCCACCTCGGGAACTGGCTCCCGTGTCACAGGCCCGCTAGCTGGGCGTCCGTAGGGATGCTGAGGACACCTGATGGTAATGGTGCAGCCCTCTCTTCTCACGGCAGCAGTGTGGTGGCAGAGCACGGCAGGGGCTGGAGGTGAGGTTCCTGGCCGATCACCGCTGCTCTCCTTCACACAGATCGTGGGAGAGCACACTGGAGGCAGCAGAGAGGGAGGCAGATATCGGGTTGGGAGGGAGCTGCAGTTCACAGTCTTGGCGAATCACCTCCCGCCCGCAGCACAGCGTACAGCAGCCGCAGAGCCGTCTTCTCTCTCTGCCCGGCCCCCGTGTGAAGCCGCTGCACGTGACCAGGAGGGGGAGGGGGCACCGCCAGACTGCCAGTTGTAAGGCTCCACCTCCGCTCTGTACGGGCAAGAAGCGCCGTCGCTGTCAGTTTACAAGGAGTTGGCTGCAGTGGAGCGCGTCCCCGGGGACCCTCACATTTTTGAAAAGCGAGTCCCCGCCTTCAGATCCGTGTAAAATACGCGCTATAGCGCGTATTTGCGAATACTGCCCCCTTCGGAAGATTCCCAGAGCAGTTCTCATAATTAGATCTATCTGAACAACAACAACAACAAACAACAACAACATGATAATGCCCCTAAAACTGCTACTCTTTAAGTGGTTCAAACGGGGCAACTTGAAGGGCTTTCAGGACTAGACCCAAGTCACTATAGGAGGAACAAAAGGAGGTTTGAATGCACAGCATTTCCTGGAAAAAAGTACGCACATGCTGTAAATTGGCAATTTTCTTTTGGAACCATACAGTCAATGCTGACACTTGCACTCTCAAGGAAGCCACCTTCAAGCCTTTATCCATTCCTGCCAGAAGGAATGCGAAGACCCTGGAAACTGAAAGATTTAGGGTCCATTTTCCGTTCACTGTACCAATGAATATAGCTTTGCCATATTCGGTGATAAATGCGAGCTGAGGAAGGTTTCCTTGCTCTGAGCATAGTTTGAATTACCTGTTGTAAGAATCCTCTTGACTTCAGGATAAAGGTTTCAAGAGCCACGCCATCAAAGACAGTCGATCCAGATGTCTGTGATAACATGGACCCTGCATCAGTAGATCTGGACATTGAGGGCGCAGAAGTGGAACATCCAGCAACATCCTCTGCAGATTTGTGTACCAATGTCTTCTGGGACAAGCCGGAGCTATTATCACAGCACCTTTTCCTTGCTTTATCTTTCTCACCACCCTGGGTAATAGGGTGATTGGAGGAAACACATAAGACAGATGAAAACCCCATCTCACCAACAGGGCATCCACAAAGATCGCTCTAGGATCCTTTGTTCTTGACCCGTATGCGAGCACTTTGTTATTCAGACGGGACGCCACAAGATCTCTCTCGCAACGCTTGTCTACTAGAGTTTCAAAACCTCCGAGTGTAGAGCCTGAATGGCGTGTCGACTGAGAAAGTCCGCTTCCCAGTTTAGGACTCCCGGAACGAACACTGCGAACAAGGCTGGATGATGAAGTTCTGCCCACTTTAGTATGCGACTTACCTCCATCGCTTTTCAGCTGCGAGTTCCTCCTTGATGGTTGAGGTACGCTACTGCCATCGCATTGTCCGAGCGGATCTGGACTGGTTTCCCCGAAGAATGTTTTTTGCCTGAATCCATGCCATGTATATGGCCCGAAGTTACAATATATTTATTGGCAGGCAACTTTTTTCCTTGGTCCACTGCCCCTGAAAACATAACCTTCTTGACACTGCTCCCCAGCCCTGGAGACTGGAGTCTGTCGTCAGAATTTCCCAATCTGATATCCAAAAGGGTCTTCCCTTGTCCAGATGGGATGTCTGTAGCCACCAAGCTAATGACCTTCTTACTTCTATCGTAAGAAACAGTCTGGTTTTTATTGTCTGATGCAATCCATTCCATTTGGCAAGAATCAGACGCTGCAGAGGCCTTGAGTGGAATTGTGCATACTCCACCATGTCGAACGTTGACACCATCAAACCCATCAGGCGCATCAGATCTCTTATTCAGATGTAAACTTACTCTCTGAAGACCTGAATCCAATACAGCCACCAAGTGAGTCATCCGTTGTGACGGAACCAGACACAATTTTGCCCAATTTATGAGCCACCCGTGGTTCTGCAGACACGTTATTGTCTGTTGCAGATGACATAAGAACAATTCCTGTGCCAGGATTAAAAGATAGTCAAGGTATGGAAATATTCTTATCCCCTGCTGGCGGAGATAAGCTGCCATTACCACCATAATCTTGGTAAATACTCTGGGAGCTGTGGCTAACCCAAAAGGTAGGGCCTGGAACTGAAAATGCTGGAGGATATCAAACCCGAGATACCACTGATGGGACAGTGCTATAGGAACATGTAGGTAAGCATCCTGTATATCCAGGGATACCATATAATCCCCTGGTTCCATAGCCAAAATGATGGAAAGCGACGTCTCCATGTGAAACCGAGGTACCCAAATGTATTTGTTCAGTATTTTGCGATTGAGAATGGGCCAAAATGACCCATTTGGCTTCTGAACTAAAAACAGGTTGGAGTAAAAACCCTGTCCTCGTTGTGCAGGAGGAACTGGAATGACTACTCCTGACTGAAGCAATTTCTGAACTGCCTCTAACAAAGCCCTGGCCTTCGTCACTACCTGAGACGGGCTGGTACAAAAAACCTTCGAGGAGGGTGCTTCTTGAAAGCAAAAGCATAAACCTAGAGATACTGCTTCCTGCACCCAGATCTGTGCAAACTGAAGACACATAGTCGAGCATGCTCAGATGCATCAGAAGGCAGTTCCGCCTCGAGTTCCTGAGCCCACGCCTCAACAGCTTCAGCAGCCCAAGTCGCTGCAATAGTTGGCCTTTGTACAGCCCCAGAAAGGGTATAAAAATCGCTTTTAAACAGCCCTCCACACGACGATCCGTTGGTTCCTTCAGAGAGGTGACGGTAGTCACTGGTAGAGCAGAGAAAACAACCATACGCACCGCATGAGAGTCTACAGACGTAGGAGTTTCCCAATTTTTTTTTTTACACACCTCCGCCGAGAGAGGATAGCGAGCCAACAGTCTCTTATTCGGTGTAAACGTTGTTCCCGGATTTTCTCAGGATTCCTGATGCATTTCAACTAGTGATGTGCACTGGACATTTTTCGGGTTGTGTTTTTGTTTTGGATTCGGTTCCGCGGCAGTGTTTTGGATTCGGACGCGTTTTGGCAAAACCTCACCGAAAATTTTTTGTCGGATTCGGGTGTGTTTTGGATTCGGGTGTTTTTTTACAAAAAACCCTAAAAAACAGCTTAAATCATAGAATTTGGGGGTCATTTTGATCCCATAGTTTTATTAACCTCAATAACCATAATTTCCACTCATTTCCAGTCTATTCTGAACACCTCACAATATTATTTTTAGTCCTAAAATTTGCACCGAGGTCGCTGGATGGCTAAGCTTAGCGACACAAGTGGCCAACACAAACACCTGGCCCATCTAGGAGTGGCACTGCAGTGTCAGGCAGGATGGCACTCCAAAAAAATTGTCCCCAAACAGCACATGACGCAAAGAAAAATTAAAGAAAAAAAAAAAAAAAAAAAGAGGTGCAAGATGGAATTGTCCTTGGGCCCTCCCACCCACCCTTATGTTGTATAAACAGGACATGCACACTTTAACGAACCCATCATTTCAGCGACAGGGTCTGCCACACGACTGACTGAAATGACTGGTTGGTTTGGGCCCCCACCAAAAAAAGAAGCAATCAATCCCTCCTTGCACAAACTGGCTCTACAGTGGCAAGATGTTCACCTCATCATCATCCTCCGATTCCTCACCCCTTTCACTGTGTACATCCCCCTCCTCACAGATTATAAATTCGTCCCCACTGGAATACACCATCTCAGGTCCCTGTGTACTTTGTGGAGGCAATTGCTGCTGGTAAATGTCTCCACGGAGGAATTGATTATAATTCATTTTGATGAACATCATCTTCTCCACATTTTCTGGAAGTAACCTCGTACGCAGATTGCTGACAAGGTGAGCGGCTGCACTAAACACTCTTCCGGAGTACACACTGGAGGGAGGGCAACTTGGGTAGAATAAAGCCAGTTTGTGCAAGGGCCTCCAAATTGCCTCTTTTTCCTGCCAGTATACCTACGGACTGTCTGCCGTGCCTAATTGGATGCGGTCACTCATAATCCTCCACCATTCTTTCAATGGTGAGAGAATCATATGAAGTGACAGTAGACGACATGTCCGTAATCGTTGGCAGGTCCTTCAGTCCGGACCAGATGTCAGCACTCGCTCGAGACTGCCCTGCATCACCGCCAGCGGGTGGGCTCGGAATTCTTAGCCTTTTCCTCACACCCCCAGTTGCGGGAGAATGTGAAGGAGGAGCTGTTGACGGGTCACGTTCCGCTTGACTTGACAATTTTCTCACCAGCAGGTCTTTGAACCTCTGCAGACTTGTGTCTGCTGGAAAGAGAGATACAAGGTAGGTTTTAAATCTAGGATCGAGCACGGTGGCCAAAATGTAGTGCTCGGATTTCAACAGATTGACCACCCGTGAATCCTGGTTAAGCGAATTAAGGGCTCCATCCACAAGTCCCACATGCCTAGCGGAATCGCTCTGTTTTAGCTCCTCCTTCAATGTCTCCAGCTTCTTCTGCAAAAGCCTGATGAGGGGAATAACCTGACTCAGGCTGGCAGTGTCTGAACTGACTTCACGTGTGGCAAGTTCAAAGGGTTGCAGAACCGTGCACAACGTTGAAATCATACTCCACTGCGCTTGAGTCAGGTGCATTCCCCCTCCTTTGCCTATATCTTGGGCAGATGTATAGGCTTGAATGGCCTTTTGCTGCTCCTCCATCCTCTGAAGCATATAGAGGGTTGAATTCCACCTCGTTACCACCTCTTGCTTCAGATGATGGCAGGGAAGGTTCAGGAATGTTTGGTGGTGCTCCAGTCTTCTGTACGCGGTGGCTGAATGCCGAAAGTGGCCCGCAATTCTTCGGGCCACCGACAGCATCTCTTGCACGCCCGTGTCGTTTTTTCAATAATTCTGCACCACCAAATTCAATGTATGTGCAAAACATGGGACGTGCTGGAATTTGCCCAGATGTAATGCACGCACAATATTGCTGGCGTTGTCCGATGTCACAAATCCCCAGGAGAGTCCAATTGGGGTAAGCCATTCTGCGATGATGTTCCTCAGTTTCCGTAAGAGGTTTTCAGCTGTGTGGCTATTCTGGAAAGCGGTGATACAAAGCGTAGCCTGCCTAGGAACAAGTTGGCGTTTGCGAGATGCTGCTACTGGTGCCGCCGCTGCTGTTCTTGCTGCGGGAGGCAATACATCTACCCAGTGGGCTGTCAGTCATATAGTCCTGAGTCTGCCCTGCTCCACATGTCTGTGGTTAAATGGACATTGGGTACAACTGCATTTTTTAGGACACTGGTGACTTTTTCTGACGTCTGTGTACATTTTCGGTATCGCCTGCCTAGAGAAATGGAACCTAGATGGTATTTGGTACCGGGGAACAGTACCTCATTCAAGTCTATAGTTGCCTCTGAATTAACGGTGGATACCGGAACCACGTTTCTCACCGCCCAGGCTGCCAAGACCTGAGTTATCTGCTTTGCAGCAGGATGACTGCGGTGATATTTCATCTTCCTCGCAAAGGACTGTTGGACAGTCAATTGCTTACTGGAAATAGTACAAGTGGTCTTCCGACTTCCCCTCTGGGATGACGATCGACTCCCAGCAGCTACAACAGCAGCGCCAGCAGCAGTAGGCGTTACACTCAAGGATGCATCGGAGGAATCCCAGGCAGGAGAGGACTCGTCAGACTTGCCAGTGACATGGCCTGCAGGACTATTGGCTTTCCTGGGTAAGGAGGAAATTGACACTGAGGGAGTTGGTGGTGTGGTTTGCAGGAGCTTTGTTACAAGAGGAAGGGATTTAGTGGTCAGTGGACTGTCGCCCAAAGTTTTTGAACTTGTCACTGACTTCTGATGAATGCGCTGCAGGTGACGTATAAGGGAGGATGTTCCGAGGTGGTTAACGTCCTTACCCCTACTTATTACAGCTTGACAAAGGCAACACACGGCTTGACACCTGTTGTCCACATTTGTGTTGAAATAATTCCACACCGAAGAGCTGATTTTTTTTGTATTTTGACCAGGCATTTCAATGGCCATATTCGTCCCACGGACAACAGGTGTCTCCCCGGGTGCCTGACTTAAACAAACCACCTCACCATCAGAATCCTCCTGGTAAATTTCCTCCCCAGCAACACCCATATACTCATCCTGGTGTACTTCAACAGTGACATCTTTAATTAGACTATCAGGAACTGGACTGCGGGTGCTCCTTCCAGCACTTGCAGGGGGCGTGCAAATGGTGGAAGGCGCAAGCTCTTCCCGTCCAGTGTTGGGAAGGTCAGGCATCGCAACCGACACAATTGGACTCTCCTTGGGTATTTGTGATTTAGAAGAACGCACAATTCTTTGCTGTGCTTTTGCCAGCTTAAGTCTTTTCATTTTTCTAGCGAGAGGATGAGTGCTTCCATCCTCATGTGAAGCTGAACCACTAGCCATTAACATAGGCCAGGGCCTCAGCCGTTCCTTGCCACTCCGTGTCGTAAATGGCATATTGGCAAGTTTACGCTTCTCCTCAGACGCTTTTAATTTTGATTTTTGGGTCATTTTACTGAACTTTTGTTTTTTGGATTTTACATGCTCTCTACTATGACATTGGGCATCGGCCTTGGCAGACTACGTTGATGGCATTTCATAGTCTCGGCCATGACTAGTGGCAGCAGCTTCAGCACGAGGTGGAAGTGGATCTTGATCTTTCCCTATTTTAACCTCCACATTTTTGTTCTCCATTTTTTAATGTGTGGAATTATATGCCAGTAACTATCAATAGCAATGGCCTACTACTATATATACTGCGCACAACTGAAATGCACCACAGGTATGGATGGATAGTATACTTAATGACGACACAGAGGTAGGTAGAGCAGTGACCTTCCGTACCGTACTGCTATATATACACTGGTGGTCACTGTCAGTAATCCGCAAAACTAAAATGCACCACAGGTATAGAATGTAGATGGATAGTATACTTAATGACGACACAGAGGTAGGTACAGCAGTGGCCTTCCATACCGTACTGCTATATATAGTATACTGGTGGTCACTGTGTCAGCACACTGCACAACTGAAATGCACCACAGGTAGAGAATCTAGATGGATAGTATACTTAATGACGACACAGAGGTAGGTACAGCAGTGGCCTACTGTACCGTAATGCTATATATCATATACTGGTGGTTACTGGTTAGCAAAACTCTGCACTGTACTCCTCCTATATAATATTATACTGATGGTCCCCAGTCCCCACAATAAAGCAGCACACTGAGCACAGATATGGAGTGTTTTTCAGGCAGACAACGTATACTGGTGGTCACTGTCAGCAAAACTCTGCACTGTACTCCTGAATATATATATATATATATATATATATATATATATATATATATATATATATATATATATATATATATATATATATATATCAGGAGTACAGTGCAGAGTTTTGCTGACAGTGACCACCAGTATACGTTGTCTGCCTGAAAAACACTCCATATCTGTGCTCAGTGTGCTGCATATATCTGTGCTCACACTGCTTAATTGTGGGGACTGGGGAGCAGCTGTATTATATATATATATATATATAATACAGCTGCTCCCCAGTCCCCACAATTAAGCAGTGTGAGCACAGATATATGCAGCACACTGAGCACAGATATGGAGCGTTTTTTTCAGGCAGAGAACAGATAACTGGTGGTCACTGATCAGCAAAACTCTGCACTGTACTCCTATATTATACAGCTGCTCCCCAGCCCTCCCCACAATTAAGCAATAGTGCACAATCAAGTTCAACAATAACGGAGAGGACGCCAGCCACGTCCTCTCCCTAACATTTCCAATGCACAAGTGAAAATGGCGGCGACGCGGGGCTGCTTATATAGAATCCGAATCTCGCGAGAATCTGACAGCAGGATGATGACGTTCGGGCGCGCTTGGGTTAACCGAGCCATACGGGAGAATCAGAGTATGGCTCGGACCAGTGTAATAAGGGTGAAGTTCGGGGGGGGGGGGTTCGGTTTCCGAGAAACCGAACCCGCTCATCACTAATTTCAACCAGGTGTTTAGAGTAGGGTAGAACCTGCTTATCCACCTTCTTACTCTTAAACCTATCAGGTTTCTTGGAGACAGTCTCAGGCTCAGAATCAGCACTTGAAGAATGAGCCATATCGCCTCAATCAAATACGGGAAAATCCACGGATGATTTCCCCTCCCCATCTGAAACATCAGCGTCCGTGTCTGAGGGGTCAGTATATGCACCATCCTCCTCGGAAGACGTATCAGTTAAGGCTGCGGATCGGGAGGAGGTAATGGCCCTTTTAGAAGACAGTCTTATGCGGGCGAGAGTGACCCTTAGATTTGGACATGGATCGGTTCAAATGCTGTAACAGAGGAAAGCTGATCCACCCATGGCGGGTTCACAGCGGGGACCATAAACTGTGGCAGTGGCACAGGTGGTCCCACAGGGGGCGTCAATTTAGCTACAAGCGTGTTTAACAATGTGGAAAAATAAGATTTTACTCACCAGTAAATCTATTTCTCGTAGTCCGTAGTGGATGCTGGGGACTCCGTAAGGACCATGGAGAATAAACGGGCTCAGCAGGAGACTGGGCACTCTAAGAAAGATTTAGTACTACTGGTGTGCACTGGCTCCTCCCTCTATGCCCCTCCTCCAGACCACAGTTAAGGAAACTGTGCCCGGAAGAGCTGACATTACAAGGAAAGGATTTTGGAATCCAGGGTAAGACTCATACCAGCCACACCAATCACACCGTATAACTTGTGATAACATACCCAGTCAACAGTATGAACAACAGAGCATCAGACAAACCTGATGCAACCATAACATAACCCTTATTTAAGCAATAACTATATACAAGTATTGCAGAAGAAGTCTGCACTTGGGACGGGCGCCCAGCATCCACTACGGACTATGAGAAATAGATTTACCGGTGAGTAAAATCTTATTTTTTTTTTTTTTAACGTCCTAGTGGATGCTGGGGACTCCGTAAGGACCATGGGGATTATTCCAAAGCTCCCAAACGGGCGGGAGAGTGCGGATGACTCTGCAGCACCGAATGAGCAAACACAAGGTCCTCCTCAGCCAGGGTATCAAACTTGTAGAACTTTGCAAAAGTGTTTGAACCCGACCAAGTAGCTGCTCGGCAAAGCTGTAATGCCGAGACCCCTCGGGCAGCCGCCCAAGAAGAGCCCACCTTCCTTGTGGAATGGGCTTTTACTGATTTTGGAGGCGGCAAGCCAGCCGCAGAATGAGCCTGCTGAATCGTGTTACAGATCCAGCTTTGAAGCAGGAGCACCCAGGTTGTTGGATGCATACATGATAAACCGCGAGTCAGGTTTCCTGACTCCAGCCGATCTGACTACATAAATCTTCAAAGCCCTGACTACATCTAGTAACTTGGAATCCTCCAAGTCACGAGTAGCCGCAGGCACCACAATAGGTGGTTCACATGAAAATATGACACCACCTTTGGCAGAAATTGCGGACGAGTCCGTAATTCTGCCCTGTCCATATGGACAACCAGATAGGGGCTTTTACATGACAAAACCGCCAATTTTTGACCACTTTCCACGTGAGATATTTTAACTCCACGGTCTTAAGCGGCTCAAACCAGTGAGATTTCAGGAAACTCAACACCACGTTAAGATACCAAGGTGCCACTGGTGGCACAAAAAATAAGAATTTACTTACCGATAATTCTATTTCTCGTAGTCCGTAGTGGATGCTGGGGACTCCGTCAGGACCATGGGGAATAGCGGGCTCCGCAGGAGACAGGGCACATCTAAAAAGCTTTTTAGGTCACATGGTGTGTACTGGCTCCTCCCCCTATGACCCCCCTCCAAGCCTCAGTTAGGTACTGTGCCCGGACGAGCGTACACAATAAGGAAGGATCTTGAATCCCGGGTAAGACTCATACCAGCCACACCAATCACACCGTACAACTTGTGATCTGAACCCAGTTAACAGTATGATAACAAAACGAAGTAGCCTCCGAAAAGATGGCTCACAACAATAGTAATAACCCGATTTTTGTAACAATAACTATGTACAAGCATTGCAGACAATCCGCACTTGGGATGGGCGCCCAGCATCCACTACGGACTACGAGAAATAGAATTATCGGTAAGTAAATTCTTATTTTCTCTAACGTCCTAGTGGATGCTGGGGACTCCGTCAGGACCATGGGGATTATACCAAAGCTCCCAAACGGGCGGGAGAGTGCGGATGACTCTGCAGCACCGAATGAGAGAACTCCAGGTCCTCCTTAGCCAGAGTATCAAAATTTGTAAAATTTTACAAACGTGTTCTCCCCTGACCACGTAGCTGCTCGGCAAAGTTGTAATGCCGAGACTCCTCGGGCAGCCGCCCAGGATGAGCCCACCTTCCTTGTGGAATGGGCATCTACATATTTCGTCTGTGGCAGGCCTGCCACAGAATGTGCAAGCTGAATTGTACTACAAATCCAGCGTGCAATAGACTGCTTAGAAGCATGAGCACCCAGCTTGTTGGGTGTATACAGTATAAACAGCAAGTCAGACTTTCTGACTCCAGCCGTCCTAACTATATATATATATATATATATATATATATATATATATATATATATATATATATATATATATATATATATATATATTTTTAGGGCCCTGACCACGTCTAGTAACTTGGAGTCCTCCAAGTCCCTAGTAGCCGCAGGCACCACAAGAGGTTGTTTCAGGTGAAAACGCTGACACCCCTTCATGAAGAAACTGGAGACGAGTCCCAGTTCTGTCCTGTTCAAATGGAAAATTTTAATATGGGCTTTTGTAAGACAAAGCCGCCCATTCTGACAATCGCCTGGCCGAGGCCAGGGCTAACAACATGGTCACTTCCCATGTGAGATATTTGTCAACAGCATGGTCACTTTCCATGTGAGATATTTCAAATCCACAGATTTGAGCGGTTCAAACCACTATGATTTTAAGAAATCCCAACACTATGTTGAGATCTCACGGTGCCCCTAGGGGCACAAAAAAGCTGTATATGCAATACATCCTTTACAATCTGGACTTCAGGAACTGAAGTCAATTCTTTCTGGAAGAAAATCTACAGGGCCGAAATTTAAATGTTAATGAACCCCAATTTGAGGTCCAAAACACTCCTGTTTTCAGGAAGTGTAGAAATCGACCTAGTTGAATTTCCGTCGTGGAGCCTACCTGGCCTCACCCACGCAACATATTTTCACCACATGTGGTGATGACGTTGTGCGGTCACCTCCTTCCTGGCTTTGACCAGGGTAGGTATGACCTCTTATGGAATGCCTTTTCCCCTCAGGATCCGGCATTCAACCGCCGTGCCGTCAAACGCAGCCGCGGTAAGTCTTGGAATAGACATGGTACTTGCTGAATCAAGTCCCTTCTTAGCTCCCCAGGCCCTTAGTCCTCTGTGAGCATTTCTTGAAGTTCCGGGTACCAAGTCCCTCTTGGCCAATCCGGAGCCACTAGTATAGTTCATACTCCTCTATGTCTTATAATTCTCAATACCCTGGTTATGAGAAACAGAGGAGGGAACACATACACAGACTGGTACACCCACGGTGTTACCAGAACATCCGCAGCTATCGCCTGAAGGTCTCATGACCTGGCGGAATACCTGTCCCGTTTTTGTTCGGGCGGGACGCCATCATGTCCACCTTTGGTCTTTGCCAACGGTCCACAATCATGTTGAAAAACTTCCCTATGAAGTTTCCACTCTCCCGGGTGGAGGTCATGCCTGCTGAGGAAGTCTGCTTCCCAGTCGTCCACTCCCGGAAAGAACACTGCTGACAGTGCTATCACATGATTTTCCGCCTAGCGAAAAATCCTTGCAGTTTTCACTGCCCTCCTGCTTCTTGTGCCGCCCTTCTGTTTACGTGGGCGACTGCCGTGATGTTATCCCACTGGATCAATACCGGCTGACCTTGAAGCAGAGGTCTAGCTAAGTTTAGAGCATTATAAATTTGCTCTAAGCTTATTTATGCGGAGAGAATTCTCCAGACTTAATCACACTTCCCTGGAAATTTTTTCCCTGTGTGACTGTTCCCCAGCCTCTCAGGCTGGCCTCCGTGGTCACCGGCATCCAATCCTGAATGCCGAATCTGCGGCCCTCTAGAAGATGAGCACTCTGTAATCACCACAGGAGAGACACCCTTTTCCTTGGATATAGGGTTATCCGCTGATGCATCTGAGGATGCGATCCGGACCATTTGTCCAGCAGATCCCACTGAAGAGTTCTTGCGGGAAATCTGCCGAATGGAATTGCTTCGTAATAAGCCACCATTTTTACCAGGACTCTTGTGCAATGATGCACTGACACTTTTCCTGGTTTTAGGAGGATCCCGATTAGCTCGGATAACTCCCTGGTTTTCTCCACTGGGAGAAACACGTTTTTCTGGACTGTGTCCAGAATCTTCCCTAGGAACAGTAGACGTGTCGTCGGAAAAAGCTGCGATTTTGGAATATTTAGAATCCACTCGTGCTGTCGTAGAACTACTTAAGATAGTGCTACTCCGACCTCCAACTGTTCTCTGGACCTTGCCCTTATCAGGAAAGCGTCCATGTTTCTTTTAAGAAAAATCATCATTCCGGCCATTACCTTGGTAAAGACCCGGGGCGCCGTGGACCATCCAAACGGCAGCGTCTGAACTGATAGTGACAGTTCTGTACCAGGAACCTGAAGTACCCTTGGTGAGAAGGGCAAATTTGGACCTGTAGGTAAACGTCCCTGATATCCAGTGACATCATATCGTCCCCTTCTTCCTGGTTCGCTATCACTGCTCCGAGTGACTCCATCTTGATTTGAATGCTTGTATGTAAGTGTTCAAATATTTCAGATCTCACCGAGCCGGTTGGCTTCAGTACCACAATATAGTGTGGAATACTACCCCCTTCCTTGTTGTAAGAAGGGTACTTTGATTATCACCTGCTGGGAATACAGCCTGTGAATTGTGTGAGGGGGAGACGTCTCGAATTTCCAATGTACACCTGGGATATTACATGTAGGATCCCGGAGTTCCCTTGCGAGTGTTGCTGAAACTCTTGAGATGACCCCCTACCGCACCTGAGTCCGCTTGTACGGCCCCAGCGTTATGCTGCGGACTTGGCAGAAGCCGTGAGGAGCTTCTGTTCCTGGGAATGAGCTGCTTGCTGCAGTCTTCTTCCCTTTCCTCTCCCCCTGGGCAGATATGACTGGCCTTCGCCCGCCTGCCCGTATGGGGACGAAAGGACTGAGACTGAAAAGACTGTGTCCTTTTCTGCCAATATGTGACTCGGGGTAACAAAAGGTGGATTTTTCAGCTGTTGCCATGGCCACCAGGTCCAATGGACCGCCCCTTTATACGGCAATACTTCCATATGCCGTCTGGAATCTGCCTCACCTGACCACTGTCGTGTCTTCGTCTGGCAGATATGTACATCACATTTACTCTTTGATGCCAGAATGCAAATATGCCTCTGCGCATCACACATATATAGAAATGCATCCCTAAAATGCTCTATAGACAATAAAATCCTGTCCCTGTCAAGGGTATCAAAATTTTCAGTCAGGAAATCCGACCAAGCCCCCTCAGCGCTGCACATCCAGGCTGAGGCGATTGCTGGTCGTAGTATAACACCAGTATGTGTGTATATACTGTTATGATATTTTTCAGCTTCCTATCAGCTGGCTCCTTGAGGGCGGCCGTATCTGGAAACGGTAACGCCATGTTTTTTATATGCGTGTGAGCGCCTTGTCCACCCTAAGGTGTGTTTTCCAACTCGCCCTTACTACTGGCGGGAAAAAGGGTATACCGCCCATAACTTTCTGTCGGAGGAACCCCACGTATCATCACACACTTCATTTAATTTATCTGATTCAGGCAAAACTACAAGTAGTTTATTCCCACCCTACAAAATACCCTTATTTGTGGTACTTGTGGTATCAGAAATACGTAACACCTCCTTCATTGCCCTTAACATGTAACTTGTGGCCCTAAAGGAAAAATACGTTTGTTTCTTCACCGTCGACACTGGGGTCAGTGTCCGTGTCAGTGTCTGTCGACCGACTGAGGTAAATGGGCGTTTTTACAAGCCCCTGACGGTGTCTGAGACGCCTGGACCGATACTAATTTGTCCGCCGGCTGTCTCATGTCGTCAACCGGCTTGCAGCGTGTTGACATTATCACGTAATTCCATAAGTAAGCCATCCATTCTGGTGTCGACTCCCTAGAGAGTGACATCACCATTACAGGCAATTTTCTCCGTCTCCTCACCAACATTTTCCTCATACATGTCGACACACACGTACCGACCTACAGCACACACATACAGGGAATGCTCTGATAGAGGACAGGACCCACTAGCCCTTTGGGGAGACAGAGGGAGAGTTTGCCAGCACACACCAAAAGCGCCATAATGTATATAACAACCCTAGAAGGTGTTGTTTCTATATATGGGCTCTTAATATATAATTATATCGCCAATTTATGCCCCCCTTCTCTTTAACCCTGTTTCTGTAGTGCAGGGGAGAGTGGGAGCCTTCCTCACCAGCGGAGCTGGTCAGGAAAATGGCGCTGAGTGCTGAGGAGAATAAGCTCCGCCCCTTTCACGGCGGGCTTTTCTCCCGGTTATTAGGAAAACTGGCCTGGGTTAAATACATACATATAGCCTTAATGGCTATATGTGATGTATTTATTTGCCAAATAGGTATTTATATTGCTGCCCAGGGCGCCCCCAGCAGCGCCCTGCACCCTCCGTGACCGTGTCAGTGAGCCGTGTAGCAACAATGGCGCACAGCTGCAGTGCTGTGCGCTACCTCTCTGAAGACTGTGAAGTCTTCTGCCGCCTGTTTCCGGACCTCCGTTCCGCCGTCTTTCTTCAGCGTCTGTAAGGGGGATCGGCGGCGCGGCTCCGGGACGAACCCCAGGCTGACCTGTGTTCCGACTCCCTCTGGAGCTCAGTGTCCAGTAGCCTAAAACTTCAATCCTCCTGCACGCAGGTGAGTTGCAAGTCTCTCCCCTAAGTCCCTCGTTGCAGTGATCCTGTCGCCAGCAGGAATCACTGATTAGAAACCTAAAAAAAAACTTTACTAAACAGCTCCTTAAGAGAGCCATCCAGTTTGCACCCTTCTCGGACGGGCACAAAAACCTAACTGAGGCTTGGAGGGGGGTCATAGGGGGAGGAGCCAGTACACACCATGTGACCTAAAAAGCTTTTTAGATGTGCCCTGTCTCCTGCGGAGCCCGCTATTCCCCATGGTCCTGACGGAGTCCCCAGCATCCACTAGGACGTTAGAGAAAAGGGGCTGAATATGCAGCACTCCCTTTACAAACGTCTGAACTTCAGGTAGA
Organism: Pseudophryne corroboree; assembly: GCF_028390025.1. Taxonomy (NCBI): domain Eukaryota; kingdom Metazoa; phylum Chordata; class Amphibia; order Anura; family Myobatrachidae; genus Pseudophryne; species Pseudophryne corroboree. The sequence goes on along the minus strand of NC_086444.1, from coordinate 548,005,696 downwards.
GAAGCTAGTTATTGTATGAAAGAAAATGGATTGGGCCAAAATCTGGACCTTAATGGACCCCAATTCTAGGCCCAAAGTCACTCCCGACTGTAGGAAGTGAAGGAAACGGCCCAGCTGGACTTCCTTTGTAGAGGCATTCCTGGCCTCACACCCAGCAACATATTTTCGCCGTATACGGTGATAATGTTCAGCCGTCACGTCCTTCCTAGCCCTTATCAGCGTAGGAATAACCTCATCCGGAATCCCTCTTTTCTACTAGGATCCGGCGTCCAACCGCCATGCCGTCAAACGCAGCTGCGGTAAGTCTTGGAACATACAAGGTCCCTACTGCAACAGATCCTGCCCTAGAGGCAGAGGCCATGAGTCCTCTGTGAGCATTTCTTGCAGCTCTGGATACCAAGTCCTTCTTGGCCAATCCGGAACAATGAGTATTGTTCTCACTCCTATTTTCCTTATGATTCTCAGCACCTTGGGTAAGAGGAAAAGGAGGAAACACAAACCGACTGGAACATCCACGGTGTCACCAGTGCGTCTACAGCTATCGCCTGAGAGTCTCTTGACCTGGCGCAATACCTCCGTAGCTTTTTGTTGAGACGGGATGCCATCATGTCCACCTGTGGCAGTTCCCACCGACCTACAAGCTGCGCGAAGACTTCTTGATGAAGTCCCCACTCTCCCGGGTGGAGGTCGTGCCTGCTGAGGAAGTCTGCTTCCCAGTTGTCCACTCCCGGAATGAACACTTCTGACAGTGCGCTTACGTGATTCTCCGCCCAGCTAAGAATTCTGGTGGCTTCTACCATCGCCACCCTGCTCCTTGTGCCGCCTAGGCGGTTTACATGAGCCACTGCAGTGATATTGTCTGACTGAATCAGAACAGTTTGGTCGCGAAGCAGGGTCTCCGCTTGACTTAGGGCGTTGTATATGGCCCTTACTTCCAGGATATTGATGTAAAGGCAAGTTTCCTGCCTGGACCACAGCCCCTGGAAATTTCTTCCCTGTGTGACTGCCCCCCACCCTCGGAGGCTTGCATCCGTGGTCACCAGGACCCAGTCCTGAAGGCAGAATCTGCGACCTTCGAGAAGGTGAGCACTCTACAGCCACCACAGGAGAGACACCCTGGCTCTGGGGGATAAGGGGATTAACCGATGCATCTGAAGATGTGATCCGGACCACTTGTCCAGTAAGTCCCATTGGAAGGTCCTCGTATGGAACCTGCCGAAGGGAATGGCCTTGTATGATGCCACCCTCCTTCCCAGGACTCGAGTGCAGTGATGCACTGACACCTGTTTTGGTTTTAATAGATTCCTGACCAGTGTCACGAGCTCCTGAGCTCTCTCTATCGAGAGATAAACCCTTTTCTGGTCTGTGTCTAGGATCATGCCTAGGAGAGGCAGATGAGCTGTAGGAACCAACTGCGACTTCGGAATATATAGAATCCAGCCGTGTTGCCGTTACACTTCCAGAGAAAGTGATACGCTGTTCAGCAACTGCTCTCTTGATCTCGCTTTTATGAGGAGATCGTCCAAGTACATGATAATAGTGACACCTTGCTTCCGCAGGAGCACCATCATTTCCGCCATTACCTTGGTGAATATTCTCAAAGCCGTGGAGAGACCAAACGGTAACGTCTGAAATTGGTAATGACAATCCCGTACCGCAATTCTGAGGTACGCCTGATGAGGTGGATAAATGGGGACATGAAGGTATGCATTCTTTATGTCCCGAGTCACCATAACATTTCCCCCTTTCAGGCTTGCAATAACCGCTCTTAGCGATTCCATCTTGAACTTGAACCTTTTCAGGTATATGTTCAGGGATTTTAAATTCAATATGGGTCCGACCGAACCGTCTGGTTTCGAGACTACAACATGGTCGAATAATAACCCCCTCCTTGTTGGAGGGGAACCTTGACCACCACCTGTTGAAGATACAATTTGTGAATTGCAGTTAACACTGTTTCCCTCTCGTGGGGGGAAGCCGGCAGGGCCGTCGGTGAGGGGGCATCTCCTCAAAGTCCAGCTTGTATCCCTGAGACACAATATCTATTGCCCAGGGATCTAACAGGGAGTGAACCCACTTGTAGCTGAACTTACGAAGGCGTGCCCCCACCGGGCATAGCTCCGCCTGTGGAGCCCCAGCGACATGCGGTGGATCTTTATAGAGGCCGGGGAGGACTTCTGTTCCTGGGAACTAGCTGTGTTGTGCAGCTTCTTCCCTCTGCCCCCGCCTCTGGCAAGAAAAGGACGCACCTCGGACTTCTTGTTTCTTTATTCGAAAGGCTGCATTTGATAATGTCGTGCTTTCCTAGGCTGTGCAGGAATATAAGGCAAAATATCAGAATTACCAGCTATAGCTGTGGAGACCAGGTCAGAGAACCCTTCTCCACACAATCCTCAGCCTTCCATATGCCTCTTAAGTCGGCATCATCTGTCCATTGCACAGGACACGTCAAGCAGAAATCGACATAGCTTTGACTCTAAGACCCAGTATACTCAATGTCTCTTTGGGCATGATAGAGAATCTATCTCCTAAGATATAGAGATATATAGAGATATATATATATATATATATATATATATCTATCTATACACACATACATACATATATATATACATATATACACATACATACATACATATATCTATATGCATACTAGGGTCTCAACCTCTGCTGATAAGGTACCTGTCCACGCTGCCACAGCGCTATAAACCTATGCCGACACAATCGCCGGTCTGAGTAGTGTACTAGAATGTGCACGCTATCTGCAGGATCCCTGAGAATAGCTAGTGCTACCTTCTGTGCAAACGTGACACCCTAGGGGAAGATTCCCATCAAATCCTGGCCCTAGTGGGGAAAGGATACTGCCTGAGAATTTTTGTGTGGGAAGCTGCAGTCTCGTCTGGAGATTCCCGCTCTTTTTCCTCATGAGAGGAGGGAAATTTACCTCAGCTTTCTTCCCCTTAACATGTGTACCCTTGTGTCAGGGACAAATGAGTCATCAGTGATATGCAAATCATCTTTTCTTACAATAATCATATATTGAATACCTTTCAGCCATTTTGGCTGTAACTTTGCATTATCGTAGTCGACACTGGAGTCAAACTCCGTGTCGATATCAGTGTTTATTATTTTGGATAGTGAGCATTTTAAGACTCTGAAGGTCTCTGTGACATAGGGACAGACATGGGTAGATTTCCGGTCTGTTCTCTAATCTTTTGTGCAATAAATTCACCTCAGCGCACTCACATATCCAAACAGGTGTCGGCATTGTCGACGGAGACACCCTCTCACACATTTGCTCTCCTCCTCCTTAGGGGAGCCTTTTACCTCAGACATGTCGACACACACGTACCGACACACCACACACACAGGGGATGCTCTATTTGAAGACAGTTCCCCCACAAGGCCCTTTGGAGAGACAGAGAGAGTATGCCAGCACACACCCCAGCGCTATATGACCCAGGAATCACACAGTAACGTAGTGTTAACCCAGTAGCTGCTGTATAATAAGAATTAACTTACCGATAATTCTATTTCTCGGAGTCCGTAGTGGATGCTGGGGTTCCTGAAAGGACCATGGGGAATAGCGGCTCCGCAGGAGACAGGGCACAAAAAGTAAAGCTTTACGATCAGGTGGTGTGTACTGGCTCCTCCCCCTATGACCCTCCTCCAAGCCTCAGTTAGGTACTGTGCCCGGACGAGCGTACACAATAAGGAAGGATTTTGAATCCCGGGTAAGACTCATACCAGCCACACCAATCACACTGTACAACCTGTGATCTGAACCCAGTTAACAGTATGATAACAGCGGAGCCTCTGAAAAGATGGCTCACAACAATAATAACCCGATTTTTGTAACTATGTACAAGTATTGCAGACAATCCGCACTTGGGATGGGCGCCCAGCATCCACTACGGACTCCGAGAAATAGAATTATCGGTAAGTAAATTCTTATTTTCTCTATCGTCCTAGTGGATGCTGGGGTTCCTGAAAGGACCATGGGGATAATACCAAAGCTCCCAAACGGGCGGGAGAGTGCGGATGACTCTGCAGCACCGAATGAGAGAACTCCAGGTCCTCCTTAGCCAGGGTATCAAATTTGTAGGATTTTACAAACGTGTTTGCCCCTGACTAAATAACCGCTCGGCAAAGTTGTAAAGCCGAGACCCCTCGGGCAGCCGCCCAAGATGAGCCCACCTTCCTTGTGGAATGGGCATTTACATATTTTGGCTGTGGCAGGCCTGCCACAGAATGTGCAAGCTGAATTGTATTACACATCCAACTAGCAATAGTCTGCTTAGAAGCAAGAGCACCCAGTTTGTTGGGTGCATACAGGATAACAGCAAGTCAGTTTTCCCGACTCCAGCCGTCCTGGAACATATTTTCAGGGCCCTGACAACATCTAGCAACTTGGAGTCCTCCAAGTCCCTAGTAGGTGCAAGGCACCACAATAAGCTGGTTCAGGTGAAACACTGACACCACCTTAGGGAGAGAACTGGGGACGAGTCCGCAGCTCTGCCCTGTCCGAATGGACAAACAGAAATGGGCTTTTTTGAGAAAAAAACACCAATTTGACACTCGCCTGGTCCAGGCCAGGGCCAAGAGCATGGTCACTTTTCATGTGAGATGCTTCAAATCCACAGATTTGACTGGTTTTAAACCAATGTGATTTTAGGAATCCCAGAACTACGTTGAGATCCCACAGTGCCACTGGAGGCACAAAAGGGGGTTGTATATGCAATACTCCCTTGACAAACTTCTGGACTTCAGGAACTGAAGCCAATTCTTTCTGGAAGAAATTCGACAGGGACGAAATTTGAACCTTAATGGACCCCAATTTGCGGCCCATAGACACTCCTGTTTGCAGGAAATGCAGGAAACGACCGAGTTGAAATTTCTTTGTGGGGCCATCCTGGCCTCACACCACGCAACATATTTTCGCCACATGTGGTGATAATGTTGTGCGGTCACCTCCTTTCTGCTTTGACCAGGGTAGGAATGACCTCTTCCGGAATGCCTTTTTCCCTTAGGATCCGGCGTTCCACCGCCATGCCGACAAACGCAGCTGCGGTAAGTCTTGGAACAGACATGGTACTTGCTGAAGCAAATCCCTTCTTAGCAGCAGAGGCCATAAGACCTCTGTAAGCATCTCTTGAAGTTCCGGGTACCAAGTCCTTCTTGGCCAATCCGGAGCCATGAGTATAGTTCTTACTCCTCTACGTCTTATAATTCTCAGCACCTTAGGTATGAGAAGCAGAGGAGGGAACACATACACCGACTGGTACACCCACGGTGTTACCAGAACGTCCACAGCTATTGCCTGAGGGTCTCTTGACCTGGCGCAATACCTGTCCCGTTTTTTGTTCAGACGGGACGCCATCATGTCCACCTTTGGTATTTCCCAACGGTTTACAATCATGTGGAAAAAACTTCCCGATGAAGTTTCCACTCTCCCGGGTGGAGGTCGTGCCTGCTGAGGAAGTCTGCTTCCCAGTTTCCATTCCCGGGATGAAACACTGCTGACAGTGCTATCACATGATTTTCCGCCCAGCGAAAAGTCCTTGCAGTTTTTGCCATTGCCCTCCTGCTTCTTGTGTCGCCCTGTCTGTTTACGTGGGCGACTGCCGTGATGTTTTTCCCACTGGATCAATACCGGCTGACCTTGAAGCAGAGGTCTTGCTAAGCTTAGAGCATTATAAATTTACCCTTAGCTCCAGTATATTTATGTGGAGAAAAGTCTCCAGACTTGATCACACTCCCTGGAAATTTTTTCCTTGTGTGACTGCTCCCCAGCCTCTCGGGCTGGGCTCCGTGGTCACCAGCATCCAATCCTGAATGCCGAATCTGCGGCCCTCTAGAAGATGAGCACTCTATAACCACCACAGGAGAGACACCCTTGTCCTTGGATATAGGGTTATCCGCTGATGCATCTGAAGATGCGATCCGGACCATTTGTCCAGCAGATCCCACTGAAAAGTTCTTGCGTGAAATCTGCCGAATGGAATTGCTTCGTAGGAAGCCACCATTTTTACCAGGACCCTTGTGCAATGATGCACTGTTTTTAGGAGGTTCCTGACTAGCTCGGATAACTCCCTGGCTTTCTCTTCCGGGAGAAACACCTTTTTCTGGACTGTGTCCAGAATCATCCCTAGGCACAGCAGACGTGTCGTCGGGATCAGCTGCGATTTTGGAATATTTAGAATCCACCCGTGCTGTTGTAGCAGTATCCGAGATAGTGCTACTCCGACCTCCAACTGTTCCCTGGACTATGCCCTTATCAGGAGATCGTCCAAGTAAGGGATAATTAAGACGCCTTTTCTTCGAAGAAGAATCATCATTTCGGCCATTACCTTGGTAAAGACCCGGGGTGCCGTGGACAATCCAAACGGCAGCGTCTGAAACTGATAGTGACAGTTCTGCACCACGAACCTGAGGTACCCTTAGTGAGAAGGGCAAATTTGGGACATAGAGGTAAGCATCCCTGATGTCCCGGGACACTATATAGTCCCCTTCTTCCTGGTTCGTTATCACTGCTCTGAGTGACTCCATCTTGATTTGAACCTTTGTAAGTGTTCAAAAATTTTTTTAGAATAAGTCTCACCTAGCCTTCTGGCTTCAGTACCACAATATAGTGTGGAATAATACCCCTTTTCTTGTAGTAGGAGAGGTAATTTAATTATCACCTGCTGGGAATACAGCTTGTGAATTTTTTCCCATACTGCCTCCTTGTCGGAGGGAGACCTTGGTAAAGCAGACTTCAGGAGCCTGCGAAGGGGAAACGTCTCGACATTCCAATCTGTACCCCTGGGATACTACTTGTAGGATCCAGGGGTCCTGTACGGTCTCAGCGCCATGCTGAGAACTTGTCAGAAGCGGTGGAACGCTTCTGTTCCTGGGAATGGGCTGCCTGCTGCAGTCTTCTTCCCTTTCCTCTATCCCTGGGCAGATATGATCTTATAGGGACGAAAGGACTGAGGCTGAAAAGACGGTGTCTTTTTCTGCAGAGATGTGACTTAGGGTAAAAACGGTGGATTTTCCAGCAGTTGCCGTGGCCACCAGGTCCGATGGACCGACCCCAAATAACTCCTCTTCCTTTATACGGCAATACACCTTTGTGCCGTTTGGAATCTGCATCACCTGACCACTGTCGTGTCCATAACATCTTCTGGCAGATATGGACATCGCATTTACTCTTGATGCCAGAGTGCAAATATCCCTCTGTGCATCTCGCATATATAGAAATGCATCCTTTAAATGCTCTATAGTCAATAAAATACTGTCCCTGTCAAGGGTATCAATATTTTTAGTCAGGGAATCCGACCAAGCCACCCCAGCTCTGCACATCCAGGCTGAGGCGATCGCTGGTCGCAGTATAACACCAGTATGTGTGTATATACTTTTTATGATATTTTCCAGCCTCCTGTCAGCTGGTCCTTGAGGACGGCCCTATCTATAGACGGTACCGCCACTTGTTTTGATAAGCGTGTGAGCGCCTTAGCCACCCTAAGGGGTGTTTCCCAACGCGCCCTAACTTCTGGCGGGAAAGGGTATACCGCCCCTAATTTTCTATCGGGGGGAACCCACGCATCACACAATTTAATTTATCTGATTCAGGAAAAACTACGGTAGTTTTTTCACATCCCACATAATACCCTCTTTTGTGGTACTTGTAGTATCAGAAATATGTAACACCTCCTTCATTGCCTTTAACGTGTGGCCCTAATAAGGAATACGTTTGTTTATTCACCGTCGACACTGGATTCAGTGTCCCTGTCTGTGTCTGTGTCGACCGACTAAAGTAAACGGGCGTTTTAAAACCCCTGACGGTGTTTTTGAGACGTCTGGACCGGTACTAATTGTTTGTCGGCCGTCTCATGTCGTCAACCGACCTTGCAGCGTGTTGACATTATCACGTAATTCCCTAAATAAGCCATCCATTCCGGTGTCGACTCCCTAGAGAGTGACATCACCATTACAGGCAATTGCTCCGCCTCCTCACCAACATCGTCCTCATACATGTCGACACACACGTACCGACACACAGCACACACACAGGGAATGCTCTGATAGAGGACAGGACCCACTAGCCCTTTGGAGAGACAGAGGGAGAGTTTGCCAGCACACACCAAAAACGCTATAATTATATAGGGACAACCTTATATAAGTGTTTTCCCTTATAGCATCTTTATTATATATTTCTAACGCCAAATTAGTGCCCCCCCTCTCTGTTTTAACCCTGTTTCTGTAGTGCAGTGCAGGGGAGAGCCTGGGAGCCTTCCCTCCAGCCTTTCTGTGAGGGAAAATGGCGCTGTGTGCTGAGGAGATAGGCCCCGCCCCTTTTTCGGCGGCCTCGTCTCCCGCTCTTAACGGATTCTGGCAGGGGTTAAATATCTCCATATAGCCTCCGGAGGCTATATGTGAGGTATTTTTAGCCAAAATAGGTTTTCATTTGCCTCCCAGGGCGCCCCCCTCCCAGCGCCCTGCACCCTCAGTGACTGCCGTGTGAAGTGTGCTGAGAGGAAAATGGCGCACAGCTGCAGTGCTGTGCGCTACCTTTAGAAGACTGAGGAGTCTTCTGCCGCCGATTCTGGACCTCTTCTTACTTCAGCATCTGCAAGGGGGCCGGCGGCAAGGCTCCGGTGACCATCCAGGCTGTACCTGTGATCGTCCCTCTGGAGCTGATGTCCAGTAGCCAAGAAGCCAATCCATCCTGCACGCAGGTGAGTTCACTTCTTCTCCCCTAAGTCCCTCGTTGCAGTGATCCTGTTGCCAGCAGGACTCACTGTAAAATAAAAAACCTAAGCTAAACTTTTCTAAGCAGCTCTTTAGGAGAGCCACCTAGATTGCACCCTTCTCGGCCGGGCACAAAAATCTAACTGAGGCTTGGAGGAGGGTGATGGGGGGAGGAGCCAGTACACACCACCTGATCGTAAAGCTTTACTTTTTGTGCCCTGTCTCCTGCGGAGCCGCTATTCCCCATGGTCCTTTCAGGAACCCCAGCATCCACTAGGACGATAGAGAAATATTGTTTTTACGCCAAATTTATGTGCCCCCCCCCCCCCCCCCTCTTTTTCACCCTCTCTATCGTGCTTCTGCAGGGGAGAGCCTGGGGAGCTTCCTCTCAGCGGAGCTGTGGAGAGAAAATGGCGCTGGTGAATGCTGAGGAAGAAGGCCCCGCCCCCTCAGCGGCGGGCTTCTCCCACGATTTTGTGTAAAATTAATGGTGGGGGCTCATGCATATAACAGTATCCAACTGTATATGTGCTGCTTTTTGCCAGGAGGTAATCAATTGCTGCCCAGGGCGCCCCCCCCCCCCTGCGCCCTACAGTGACCGGAGTGTGTGGGTTAGTGTGGGTGCAATGGCGCACAGCTGCAGTGCTGTGTGCTACCTCATATGAAGACAGGAGTCTTCTGCCGCCAATTTGGACGTCTTCTTGCTTCAACCCGCCGGCTTCTGACTCCTGGCTCGGCGAGGGGGAGGGGGACGGCGGCGCGGCTCCGGGAACAGACAAGGTCAGGTCCTGTGTTCGATCCCTCTGGAGCTAATGGCGTCCAGTAGCCTAAGAAGCGCAACCTAGCCGCAGTTAGTAGGTTTTCTTCTCTCCCCTCAGTCCCACGTAGCAGAGAGTCTGTTGCCAGCAGAAGCTCTCTGAAAATAAAAAACCTAACTAAAATACTTTCTTATTAGCAAGCTCAGGAGAGCTCACTAAAATGCATCCAGCTCTGTCCGGGCACAGTTTCTAACCGAGGTCTGGAGGAGGGGCATAGAGGGAGGAGCCAGTGCATACCAGTAGTACTAAATCTTTCTTAGAGTGCCCAGTCTCCTGCGGAGCCCGTCTATTCCCCATGGTCCTTACGGAGTCCCCAGCATCCACTAGGACGTTAGAGAAATGTAGCCCAAGGTGGTTCTTGTGATGCCCCAAGTGCTACCAATCCACTGGGGGGCAAGGAAGCCCCTGAATCTGAACGCTCAGCTGCTAAATTATCCTCCATTCCGTCAGTGGCCTCACTACCACGCAGTGTGGGAGAGGCCCCAACGTCGTTGCCACGTGTAGCAGACATAACTGCGCACAGTAATGGGCAACCCGGTACAAATTGTAGCAGCACTATACCTAGTAAGAACTCAGAGAAACAGCCGAAGCTGGCACAGACATGGTTCAATAGGAATAGAACATATGGTGACTATAATTCACAAGTAAAAAAATACTCAGGTAACACATCTTGTGAAACAATCCTATATTAGCATCAGAGAAAACCTGAAACACCTGGCCCCCAAAAGGTATACTAATATAGGAATAGCACGCTGAGTGAAATACCCTGCAATAAAACAACCACGCAGCAGCTATATACACACACGTACCATGCAGAAATTATGTACCATAAACTGCACTGGACTAGCAATACAAAATGATACTCAGTATGGCTATATGTGATAACAATAGATATAACAAACGCAGTAAGCACTGGATGTATATCACAGGGTGTTTGTACCACACAACCCTGAAGGTATGCACGCTCTTAACTAACACAGTCGCAGCGACAGGTAGAATACTCAAGTGTCCTGTAGGAAGCATAGCACTGGCAGTCAGGCGGTTCCACAGAGGAGGATTTGCCCCAGCAGTCCTAGAAACAGCACAGCTCTATCAACGATGGCCACTGGTCAGGAGTGAGGGAGTGATATGCAGCTCCAGGGCGGGAACATCGCTGAAATGGCGCCCTGGGGCTGGGAGGGGCCTCAGGTCTGGCCTGCTCCCCCTGCTGTAAAGAAAAATGGGGGGGGGGGATGGTACAATGTCCCCCCTGACCTGTGCCCATACAGTATCACCCTGGTGGCTAGTGGATCATCAGCCCAGTAATCTATGTCCACGGCAGCGCGTGCGCAGCCCGCCTCCTACAGACGCGCTGGATCGCGGTGAAAAGTGCGGCACAGAAGCCCCTTACCTCCCTTGTCAGCGGCCCCGCGATCCGGGAGATGGCGGCATGTGTGTGACTCACATGAAGAGAGAGAAGACGGCGCCTCTGCTGCAGTGACCCGGCAACTACGGTGCGGGAGCATACAGCGCCTCTGGGGGTGATGAAGCTGCAGCAGAGACATCCAATAGACACAGCCTGCTGCAGCCCTTTGTTAGAATCCTCTTTTCTTCAATTTTAAAGCTAAGAATAGGATGCCTGAGGCAGCCCCCTGTTAAGTGACCTGCTACTGCAGGCACCAACTACAAACTGGGCTCACTGGCATGGAGGCGGGGTTATAGAGGAGGCGGTGCTGTGCATCTTGGGAACAGTCTAAAGCTTTGAGCCTGTTGGTGCCTCGGCTCGAGATCCTACTCTACACCCCGATGTTAATCCTTGTGGAGCCCAGTGTACCCTGCAGCAGAAAACGGTCAGTTGACACCCACAAACGCAGTCTTCCTGTCAATTTCCTTGCGATCGGCTGTGCGAATGGATTCTTCGTTAAATCCATCTCTCAGCAACTATCCGCTTTGTACCCGTACAACGCGACTGCGCATTGCGGTGCATACACATGCGCAGTAGTAATCTGTTCGCTGCGCTGCGAAAAATGGCAGCGAGCAACTCAGAATGACCCCCTTGTTGTATTGGGGCTGCTTGCCATCACTTTTTCCTTTAGCTTTTCCTTGAGACTGAAAGTGCCATAAAGCCGAAAACTTTGTTTGAAATTGTATGAGGAAGGAAACTTGACCTTCTTGGAGTCTGCTTCTGACTTCAGTATATCTGTCAATTCTTTACCAAAAAGAATATCTCCAGAAAAGGGCAAAGATCCCAAAACCTTCTTTGATTATGAATCAGCTTTCCACAAACATAGTCAAACTGATCTGCGAGCAGCTATTGTTGAAGCCGATGTCCTGGAGGCAATAGTACCCATATCCAATGCTGCTTCTTCCAAGAACATTGCAGCCTGTTTTATATGAGCTATATGGAATTTTTTGCTCTCTAGAAGCTATAGAAAAAACCCCGTCCAATGCATCATCCCAGGCAGCCACTGCCTTTGCCATCCAAGTTTAAGCCATTGCTGGCCTTATGACTGCCCTAGACAGGGAAAAAATGTTTTTTAGTCTAAAGGCCACTACTCACTACTTTTTCTTCTAGATCTATCTGCTGCATTTGACACTGTAGACCACTCTCTTCTCATAAAGACACTACAATCCCTAGGTCTTAAAGGCACAGCCCTTTCTTGGTTCCTATCGTACCTATCTAATCGCTCCTTCAGTGTTCGCTTCTCTGAATCTACCTCCTCTTCGCTACCTCTTTCAGTTGGAGTACCGCAAGGCTCAGTCTTGGGTCCTCTGCTTTTCTCTATCTATACCTCATCTCTTGGTAAACTAATCAGCTCTTTTGGTTTTCAGTATCATCTGTATGCAGATGATACTCAAATCTACCTATCCTCCCCTGACTTGTCCCCATCTGTACTGGACCGTGTCACTGAATGCCTTTCTGCCATTTCATCCTGGATGACATCTCGCCACCTCAAACTTAATATTTCAAAGACAGAGTTAATTATATTTCCACCGGCCAATAGTAGGTACCAACCTGATATCTCTATCACTGTTGAAAACTCTACTATCTACCCTACCCCACAAGCTCGCTGCCTAGGTGTCATCCTTGACTCTGATCTGTCCTTTATTCCCCACATTCAATCTGTCTCAAGATCATGTTACATGCATCTAAAAAACATTTATCAAAAATACGACCATACCTTACACAAGACACTGCTAAAACTCTAATCCACGCTCTCATTATCTCCCGCATTGATTATTGCAATAGTCTCCTAACTGGTCTTCCCAAAACAAGACTCTCACCACTACAATCCATTCTGAATGCAGCGGCGAGGCTTATCTTCCTCGCTAGACGTTCATCGTCTGCAGATCCACTCTGTCAGTCCCTCCATTGGTTACCTGTACTCTACCGCATTCAATATAAAATACTTTTACTCACACACAAGGCCATTAACCAAACTACACCAATGTACATCACTTCGCTTATCACAAAATATCTCCCAACCCGACCTCTGCGCTCTTCACAAGACCTGCGTCTCTCATCCACACTCATTACTCGCTCCCACTCACGACTGCAGGACTTTCATCGGGCTGCACCCACCCTGTGGAATGCCCTACCACGCACAATAAGACTCTCCTCTAGTCTCCAAACCTTCAAGCGTTCCCTCAAAACTCACCTCTTTAGGCAAGCGTATCAAATTCCTGAACCGCCCACATAACTTTCATAAACCTTCCTATCAAATTACATCCACTCTGTACAGTCCACACATATCCTCACATGTCTTCTCATTCTATGCAATAGATAGCACCTTTCCTTGTGTACATATGCCTATTTCCCTATAGATTGTAAGCTTGCGAGCAGGGCCTTCCTAACTCTATGACTGTTATCACCCAGTTTGTTATTGTTATTTCAAATTGTAAAGCGCAACGGAATTTGCTGCGCTATATAAGAAACGGTTAATAAATAAATAAAATAAATAATTTTTAGAAAACCATCCACTCTCATATCCGTGACATCATTTAATGTCGAAGGCAAAAGGGAATGTAGATTTTCGCACTAATCGAATTACATGCGTATCTACTTTAGGAGCCACCTCCCTTTTTAAACAATCCCCAGCTGGAAGAGGATAATTGGAATTCCATTTCTTAGAAATTCTAAACTTCTTATTGGCCGTAGCCCAAGCCTCTTCCATAATTTCGTTCAGCTGATCTGACCCTGGAAATTTCAGTCTTGACGGTTTTGGGATGTTTAAAACACAGGTGCCTTGGTTTTTAACACAGGCTCTGCTGAATCCTCTAAGGATAGAATGGCTTTCATTGCTTTAATTAACGCTGCTATATCCACTGAGCAGAGACCTTCCTCCTCCTCTTCATATGCCGAAGCAGAAATAATTGAGTTTTCATCTTCCGATGAATCCTCATCTGAATCATGTGTAGCCTGTGAGGGTGAAGATTTACACCACTGGCTCATCAGCTTGTTTCTTTTGAGAAGTTGATGCTGGAAGTGATACACCATACTGTAGGTGGGGAGCTGCATGTAAGGGTTAATAGTGTAACCTATCCCTGCTATAGGAGTTGCAGGAATTACCCATTCAGCTATACTGGATAAAGTCTGTGCAAACATAGCCCAAGGTGGATCTATCTGCACCTGAATCTGCCTTGTATTTTTCATTAACCCCTGATGAAAGCTAAAACAAACAATCTGCACACAAGCCATCCTGAACCAGATCCTGAGAGGATAACACAGCTTTGCAAGACAAACACGATATGAGTGTTGGTGTTGCTGCAAGTGTACCTTCCTCACCTTTGCCGCTCTTAGACATGATAAATAATCAACACTTACAGTGTAACTACACAATTTCTGACTGATCACTTTAAATTTCTTAAAGTGACATATAATCCGGCCCTACCCATGCACCAGCATTGAGGATAAGAATAAAACAAACTAAGAGAAATACAGTAAAGTCAGCAATCACACTAGCAGTCAGTCACATGTTATACATTAGTATAATAAGCAATATGAGCACATCATCAACGACATTTTAAGTATGTAGGAGAACATATTACTGCATCATGTTTAAACAGACCTAACATATTCAGAAGCAATGCGAAAGAAACCGTAAAATGTATACAGACTCATATGCAATAGGTACTTATCTAACTATTCGTACTCAAAGGGCAGATAGAGACTTAGTGCTGTATAACCTGTACTCAGAGTGGGATACAGGGAGACTCACCTCGCTTCCAGGACCGAACAATAAGTTGGCGAACGCCGAGTTGATCCAGACGCTACTAGTGTACACTGCCGCTCAATGAACCTATAGTGAACACAGATGCACCAGTCACACAGCCGCCTATGCTGCGACTGGGTCCCCTTCGTGTACAGCGTCTGAGATGGAAGCAGTTCATGGTGGGAGACTAGGAGGAAACTGGTCATGAACCGGGGGTAGGGGCGACCATGAGAGCATCTGGCTCCCCACTGCCAACATCAACCTTAGGGATCACGGCCTCGTACTATTCCTGGAGCCTCCGATTCCTAATGCCTAGCGCTGGTACACCCGAGGTGGGAGCCGCGTCAGCGACTGTTCGGTAGTCTCCTCCCAAAACAGTGCGGCTATCTCCGTATTCCCCTTCTAAGCGGAAGAGATGCCTTACCTTCTCCCCGTGCTCCGGCCACAGCCTGGTAACGTCTGCTGGACCTGCTAGTATATCAGACACAGACGCCCACCGAAACAGCACCGTACTTAAGCGTTGTCGCGACCTGGCAGAGTTGATGGAGCGACTCTAACGTACGTATAAAATGCGGTTTAAAAAAGGTCACTCAGAAATATAGTAAGACTATAAAAATAAAATATGAAAGCTTAGGACTGCTAAAAACCAGCAGCCCTCTGACCATGGTACGGCTCCTGCCCACCAAACAAAAAAACGATTTGCTTGAGCAAGGATGCGGGCATATAGGGACGGGCCCATTGCATGCTGGGAGGCCGGAAAAGCTTTGACCAATTGGTGCAAATCCACTGACGCTTAATCATATCCCATTGTTATCCTGTGGATAACCTGTGGACCCTGCCGGATAAAGGTTAGATTGCATGCGATAAATCACATGTAAAAAAATACACTCAAAAAGCAAATTGCAATTGCAGGGCTCCCGGGAAGCTGCCGGCCATATCGCAGGAAAAAAGGATCCAACTCATTGCTGACGTAAGTCTACCTAGTGGATAGGGGCCTTTAATCCTTGATTAACCAGTGCGGTTTCTAGGAATGTTTGTTTTATCAGATAAAGTGTACAACTAGACAAAGAGATACATTTACCTGGGTTGATTTCTTCTTTGCTTCACTTTCAGCAAATTCATTGAAAATTCTGAGACATTCTTGCATTGGATCATCTGAATCAGAAATATCAGTGTCGTCTTCTGAATCATCTTCAATATCAGAGGAAGAACTTAAGACAATAACTTCATTCTCTTTATCAAATGAGTCAGTCTTTTGCCGAGATTTATGCTCATCAATACGTACTGGGCCAGTAGCATGCTCAGTCAGATTTGCAGTTTTGCCATCATTGCCTGAAAGTTCTTTTCCATTATGCGAGATTAGCTTTTCTCGGTCCACGATTGTTTCTCCATCTAGTGATAAGTCATTCCCACCATTAGGCTTTGTGATATTGATTAAGTCCTTTTGCTCTTGAACACTGTCATTTCTGCTTATGGAAATTTGTTTTGACTCATTTTTAGACTCTTGTAAATTAGAGATTAGGGTCACGTCTGAAACAGTTTCATTACAAATGTCAATGATTTGAGCATTGTCATTTGTACAACTTATCAAACCTGTATTTTTAGAGAAAGGGAAAGTCTTCCCGTCATTCTCAATTTCACAATTGGCATCATCAATGGAACATCCTGTTGTAGCCAAATCATCCATAGTATTCGCAGCAGAAGCTTTTTCCTCATTGGATACAGCGACTCCTTCAGAAACAGGAAAGGGTGTTTCTTTGGTTCCACATACTTGGGTTGCTCTGGGACGTTTTGAAACTGCTTCAATTGGTGGAACATCAATTACAAGTAAATCCTCGTCATCTGATTCATCAATTTCCAATCTTACTGGAGATGCATCTCTCAATCTTTTCTTATTACTCACTTCCTCTTCACACTTTTGCTTGGATTTTGACTTATTTTCATCGTCTGTAGAAGAACCACATAACCCGGCAGAATAATTAAGCAATGGGTCATACTCCAGATCGGTGGCTGGACAGCGTCGATCGACCACATATTTCTTCTGCACTGGATTCTTTTTTTTCATATAGACAACCGACGAAGCTACAGGACTCTTTTCTGGAGTATGTGGCTCCATATCCACACCTGCTAAAGTATTGCCATTACTATCAACTTTAGATATTGAGTCTTTGATGCATGGTGTCCCACTTTTGTACAGCAATAACTTTTTCTGTTTCTCTTCTACTTCATTTTTTACAGCCTCAATGGCCTTATTAAGTCTCTCCAGTTCCTGCAAGTTTTTACCTGTAACAAAAAATTAAGGAATTTAATACCTACCGGTAATTCCTTTTCTCGTAGTCTGTAGTGGATACTGGGGTTCTGTACTTTAGTACCATGGGGTATAGATCGGGTTCATTGGAGCCTGGCACTTTAAAAACCTTTAGAGTGTGTGCATATGTGTGCTGGCTCCTCCCCTCTATGCCCCTCCTACCAGACAGCAGTGAGGAAACAAGCCAATAACCAACCATAACCGAGAAGGAGGGCGCTAACCAAAACAGAGGATAGCAAGGCTATCTCAACAACAAACTGGGACCGCAACGGCGGGCAAACCAAATACTTACACAGGTAAGCAGGATTGAAGCACTGAGGCGGGCGCCCAGTATTCACTACAGACTACGAGAAAAGGAATTACCGGTAGGTATTAAATTCCTATTTTCTCTAATGTCCTAGTGGATACTGGGGTTCTGTACTTTAGTACGATGGGGAAGTACCAAAGCTCCCAAATGGGTGGGAGAGTGCAGAGACCCCTGTAAAACCGCCTGACCAAATTGAAGGTCATCCTTGGCCAAGGTGTCAAACCTATAGAATTTAACAAACGTGTTCAAACCCGACCAAGTTGCGGTTCGGCACAACTGTAAGGAGGAGACACCCCGGGCAGCCACCCAGGAAGAACCTACAGATCTCGTCGAGTGGGCCTGAATAGACGTCGGCAAAAGCAGAGCCGGCTAAGTATAGGCCTGTTGAATAGTCAACCGAAGCCAGCAAGCAATAGTTTGCTTAGAAGCCAGCTGACCAAACCTGGAGGCGTCATAAATGACAGTCAGTCAGATTTCCGATGACGGGCTGTCATTTTGACATAACGGACCAACGGAAGCGACAGACAACACTGGAACCACAATAGGTTGATTCACATGAAAAGCTGACACCACTTTAAGCAAAAATTGAGGACGGGTCCTAAGTTCTACCCTGTCTTCATGAAAAAATCAAATAAGGGCTCTTACAGGATAAGGCCCCTAATTCAAAGACATGTCTGGCAGACACCAATGCTAATAGCATCACAGTCTTCCAGGTGAGACATTTTTAACTCCACCCTATGTAAGTGTTCAAACCAGTCCTATTGAAGAAAGGATAGAACCACACTGAGATACCACAGAGCCGTGGGAGGAACAAAGGGCAGTTGCACATGAAGAACCCCTTTAAGGAAAGTTTGTACTTCCGGCAATAAGGTAAGTTGCTTCTGGAAGAAAATAGAAAGTGCAGAAATCTGTACTTTGATAGAGCCTAAACGTAGGCCCAGATCAACTCCCACTTGCAGGAAAAGTAGAAAAACGACCAATTCTAAACTCCGCAGGAGACACCTTTCTACTTTCACACCAGCAAACATACTTCTTCCAGATACGTCACCATCTTCATTGCTTGGATCATGGAGAGATAACCTGGGAGGGAAGACCTTTTCTTGCTAGAATCTCCCTCAACTTAAAAGCCATCAAAAGTAGCCGCTGTAAGTCTGGATAGACGAACGGACCTTGTTGAAGATCCTTTTGGAGTGGTAGAGGCCAGGGATCCTCCAGAGCCATGGTTAGAAGGTCTGAGCACCATGCCCGTCGAGGCCTATCCAGGGCAATTATAATTGCTAGAACGCTTTCCCTTCTTAGTCTTTTGAGAACTCTTGGGATGAGTGGTAGAGGAGGGAACAGATACACAAATTGGTACAGTCAAGGCGTCATCAGCGCGTCCGCTGCTACAGCCTGGCAATCCCTCTTTCTGAAACAGTAATGGCATAGCTTTTTGTTGAGATGAGAAGCCACCAGGTCTATCTGCGGACAGCCCCACCAGTGAATTAATTGTTGAAACACCTGGGGATGTAGACCCCATTCCTCCGGATGGAGGTAGTGTCTGCTGAGGAAGTCCGCTTCCCAGTTGTCCACTCCTGGAATGAATATGGCTGAGATGGCCCTTGCATTGGCCTCTGTCCAGAGGAGGATTTGACACTTCTCACATCGCTGCTCTGCTTCTTGTTCCCCATTGTCGGTTTATGTATGCCACCACTGTGGCGGTGTCAGATTGAACCTGGATCGCCCAATCCCTCAGGAGATGAGAAGCCTACAGAAGAGTATTGTAGGTTGCCCTAAGTTACAGGATGTTTATTGGTAAAGCAGATTCCTGTCTTGACCATATTCCCTGGAACTGGGCCCCCTGAGTCTCAGCCTCCAACCCCCGGAGGCTGGCATCTGTCAGTAGAATCTACGAGTGGTTATTGAAACTCCTGCCTTCCACCAGGTGAGGAACTTGTAGCCACCGTAACAGAAATCCAGGCTCTCGGAGATAAGATCACTCCCTGATGCATGTAAAGGTGAGACCCCGACCATTTGTCCAGCAGATCCCGCTGAAATGTTCGGGCATGAAATCTGCCATATTGGATTGCCTCGTAAGCAGCCGCCATCTTGCCCAGTAACCTGATGCAAAGATGTATGGACACTGAGAGGACTGAGCACCGAGTGAACCATAGCCTGGAGAGACAAGGCCTTGTCCATCAGGAGAAACACCTTCTGAGACACTGTATCCAGTATCATTCCCAGGAACTGAAGACGATGGGTCGGTTCCAGGGGAGATTTCTGAAAATTTAGGATCCACCCATGATCCATAAGCAGGCGAGATGTCAGATCGATGCTCTGCAGCAGACGCTCCCTGGACACAGCCTTTATTAGGAGATCGTCCAAGTAGGGGACTATGTTGACAACCATCCTGCGCAGTCGCAGCATCACCGCCATGACTGAAAACCCTCGGAGCTGTGGACAAGCTGAAGGGTAAGTCCTGAAACTGGAAATGGTCATCCAATACGGCGAACCTGGGAATGTGTAGGTAAGAATCCTTGACATCCAGAGAGACACCAGGAACTCCCCCCTACTCCAGAGCAGACACCACCGCCCGCAGGGATTCCATCTTGAATTTGAACACCCGCAGATACGGGTTTAGAGACTTCAGATTCAAGATGCACCAAAAGTCTGGTTTGGGAACAACAAAGACTGGAGTAAAAATCCCTGTTGTGGAACGGAGGTGGTACTGGAACCACCACCACTGATCGCAAGTTTTTGAATAGCCTCTTGCAAGGAAACTTATGCTGCGGGTAAAGCTGGTAAGCCAAACTTGAAAAATCTGTGAGAAGGGAGCGTTTGAAATTCTAGCCGGTATCCTTAGTAAATGAGGTCCCTCACCCAAGGGTCCTGGCCAGGTCTCCGCCACACATAAGCAAAGTGTTGAAGGCGAGCACCTACCTAAAAGTCGCCTTGCTGCTGAGGCCAACCATCACGCAAAAGGCTTAGCAGCAGGGGATCCGGTAGTCTGGTCCAGGGAGACTGCAGTGGCAGGCTTACGGGACTTACCACAAGATCCTCTGAAAGTGGTGGAGACCCCCTCGGCTCCTGCCTCTGAACCTTGCCACTCGAAAGGACTGCAAGGAGGGTCCTGTGTAAGAACGTCTAGCAGGTGGCGCAGCCAATGGCAGATAGGTAGACTTACCAGCCGTTGCTTGGGAGATCCATTTATTTAATTTGTCTCCAAACAGAGCATCACCTGTAAAGGAAAGATTTTCTACACCCTTTTTGGAATAAGCATCTGCCGACCACCAACGTAACCACAGAGCTGTGCCATAGCAGAAGTGCAGCCATTTATCTTGCACAACTCCTTAATTGCCTCGCTCATAAAATTTGCAGCATCCTGTATATGTTGCAGAAGCGTAATTACCTCATCCCGGGGCAGAGAGTCTAAACAGTCAACAACAATATCAAACCACTTGACTACCGCCCTGGAAATCCACCCAAACAATTGTGGGGCGTTGTGCTGCACCAGCTGCCGTATAAATTGCCTTGAGTGTGGTCTCAATTTTACGGTCAGCTGGCTCTTTAAGGGATACAGCCCCTGGTACAGGGTGCACCAATTTCTTAGGCAGTCTGGATACAGACGGATCAACTGACAGGGGTGGTGGGGGGTTCCCATACCTTTCTGTCCTCAGCTGGGAGCGTAAATGTAGTTAAAAACCTTTGAGGAATTTAAATTTTTTTATCAGGGTTTAACCAAGCCTCCCTGGCCGGGGAGTTTAATTCTTTAGACACAGGAAAAATTGCTGATGTCTCTGGTCTAACATTAAAGTACAACTACTCATCTGGTTCTGCCTCCTGATCCGGTATGTGAAGGACCTCTCTTACAGCAAAAATGAGAGCCTCCACCCCAGGGGACAGAGAGCTGTCCTCATCCACATCAGGCTGATCAGAATCAGACTGGAGCACCTGAGGCAGTGAGCGTTTATGTGAAACCACTAGAGGGGGCTGAGAAGCCTTTCTGGTATATGCTGCTTTGGCCATACAATCAATAGAGTGTTTTAACATCCATCTCTTTAGCTGCAGCTAATTCTGAATTTACATTCTGAATCATGCTTTTAAAAACTATCCAGACAGTCAGGCACCTGTGGAACTGTGTCCCTGTGGAGAGGAGGAACATTGTTCACACATGAGTGACCCCGCTGAAGACGGGGTTGAGTTACAAGCAGCACACATAACCATGTCAGACATCTTACACAACTGTAATACAGTGCAGCCCAATGACCAACACCTCCACACAGACCCTAGAGAGCCCCTGGAGTGACACTGAGGAGCAGACACCAGCACACAGCAGTAACATGTTTAACGTTAAGTGTATGACCCGACAATAGTGGAGCGGCGCTGGTGTGCTTCCCCCTTCTATGGCCCCCTGGTACCAGTAGAGTCCCACCCCCCTGTAATGGCACAAGGTCCCTGAGTAATAGATTATACTGGCCACGTTATTTACACATCAGAAAATGTATACAGTGCACACAATGCCTTTAGTGACAGTGAGCACTGTGGGGCATCAGCTCTAAGCCAGTTTGTCCACAGCGGGCACCGCAGCACTGGGCCCGTGACCGCCGCCAAACTGCACTGGGGACCCACTAACCGGGACCCCGGTGCAACACTCAACGCACCATGAAACTTCGGCATCTATTAGAGGGTGGCGGAAAGCTGCTGGTGTGGGCACACATACTGACGATGTGTGATCAGGAGCTCAATGTCCTGTCAGCTGGGATTACGAACCATTAACCCTCAGGAGGTTGGTTCAGTCCCCTCTCTAAGTCCCACAAAGCAGGTAGCCTGGTTGCCAACCAGGGCTACCTGAAAATAAAATAAAGTAAACTCTCTGGAGCTCCAGAGAAATGCACCCGGCTCCTTGGGCACATTTTCTAAAACAGAGTCTGGTAGGAGGGGCATAGCGGGGAGGAGCCAGCACACACATACACACTAAAGGTTTTTAAAGTGCCAGGCTCCAGTGGACCCGATCTATACCTCATGATACTAAAGTACAGAAACCCAGTAACCACTA
This sequence comes from Pseudophryne corroboree, assembly GCF_028390025.1. Classification (NCBI taxonomy): domain Eukaryota; kingdom Metazoa; phylum Chordata; class Amphibia; order Anura; family Myobatrachidae; genus Pseudophryne; species Pseudophryne corroboree. The sequence continues at coordinate 547,983,303 of NC_086444.1, read as the reverse complement.
GGACGATAGAGAAACCTACAAAAAAAAAAAACCACACATGAAGAGTCCACAGGAGCAACAGGAAGATTAATCATTCTGGCTTCACTGGTGCAGTCATGCAAGTCAATAACTCACCTTGAATGCATACTCAATTAAATTCAGATTGATATCAATTGGAGTAGAATATTTATTTCTGGGGCCACATGCACTATAATGCCAGGGTAAACAGTTTGTGGCCAGACTCATTTCCCCACAACGGAAAACACAAAAAAAAAAAAACCAAAAAAAAAAAAAAAACAACAACAACCCCGTTGAGCTCTAAAGAAACAAAGTGAGTGGCTTGAAGTCAGATTTGTAAATGTAATGGGTTGGGTATGCATGACTGGCGATGGGATGCGGTCAACATCCCACTGGACAGGATCCCGGCGGTCGAAATACCGACGCCGGAATCCCGACATTCTCCCTCTGTGGGTGTCCACGACACCCACAGAGGGAGAATATAAGTGTGCCGAGCGTAGCGAGGCACCGTGCCCGCAGCGTGGCGAGCCCGCAAGGGGCTGCGTTCCGCTCGCCACCCCTGTCAGGATTGTGTGGTCGGGATTCCGGCGTCGGTATTTCGACCGCCGGGATCCCGTCCAGCGGGATTACGTACTGATCCCCTGGCGGTCAGCATACCTCTGCTGGGATCCAGGCAGGGAGGGGGGGCAAGTGTAGCAAGCCCCTTGCAGGCTTGCTGCGCTCACCACGCTGCGGGCTCAGTGGCGACACGGGTTATATTCCCACTCTGTATCGTGGACACCCAAGGGTGGGAATAGTCCCTGTTGGTTGGCATGCCGACCATCAGGATTTTTAGGGGGCGGGATGTAGGGGGAGGTGTTATGTGGCCGGCAGTCTACTGACAGTCTGTCACATAACCGCATCCCAATGTAGCAACTATATTCTATAATACTGTAGTTACAGATTGGCTTATTAAAACTGAGCCAAAACTGTTCAGACTTTCAAATGGGATGCGGTGAGCATTCCAGCACTGCGGACGCCGGCAGTCATGTGACAGAAACTGAATATTTAGTCTGGACTGCAATTAGGCCAAATCAAGAGGAATAGCATACATCAATGCAAGTGTGCTACACTACGTAATGGTATTATGCATAAACTATAGTTAAGACATGGAAACGCTTTTAAGTTCCTGATACTGCTTCATGTGTGAGGATGGAACAAAAAATTTAATAAATTTGTTCACAAAAAAATAAATAAATAAATAAATAAATAAAGGTAAAGCTATAGCTAGGCATGAAAAAAAAATAAGATTTTACTTACCGATAAATCTATTTCTCGTAGTCCGTAGTGGATGCTGGGACTCCGTAAGGACCATGGGGATATAGCAGCTCCGCAGGAGACAGGGCACAAAATAAAAGCTTAAGGATCAGGTGGTGTGCACTGGCTCCTCCCCCTATGACCCTCCTCCAAGCCTCAGTTAGGATACTGTGCCCGGACGAGCGTACATAATAAGGAAGGATATTGAATCCCGGGTAAGACTCATACCAGCCACACCAATCACACCGTACAACTTGTGATCTGAACCCAGTTAACAGTATGATAAACGCAAAGGAGCCTCTGAAAAGATGGCTCACAACAATAATAACCCGAATTTTTGTAACAATAACTATATACAAGTATTGCAGACAATCCGCACTAGGGATGGGCGCCCAGCATCCACTACGGACTACGAGAAATAGATTTATCGGTAAGTAAAATCTTATTTTCTCTGACGTCCTAGTGGATGCTGGGACTCCGTAAGGACCATGGGGATTATACCAAAGCTCCCAAACGGGCGGGAGAGTGCGGATGACTCTGCAGCACCGAATGAGAGAACTCCAGGTCCTCCTCAGCCAGGGTATCAAATTTGTAGAATTTAGCAAACGTGTTTGCCCCTGACCAAGTAGCTGCTCGGCAAAGTTGTAAAGCCGAGACCCCTCGGGCAGCCGCCCAAGATGAGCCCACCTTCCTTGTGGAATGGGCTTTTACTGATTTTGGCTGTGGCAATCCTGCCACAGAATGTGCAAGCTGAATTGTACTACAAATCCAACGAGCAATCGTCTGCTTAGAAGCAGGAGCACCCAGCTTGTTGGGTGCATACAGGATAAACAGCGAGTCAGATTTTCTGACTCCAGCCGTCCTGGAAACATTTTCAAGGCCCTGACAACGTCAAGCAACTTAGAGTCCTCTAAGTCCCTGGTAGCCGCAGGTACCACAATAGGTTGGTTCATGTGAAATGCAGAAACCACCTTAGGTAGAAATTGAGGACGAGTCCTCAATTCCACCCTGTCAGAATGAAATATCAAGTAAGGGCTTTTATATGATAAAGCCGCCAATTCTGACACACGCCTGGCTGAAGCCAAGGCTAACAGCATCGACACCTTCCATGTGAGATATTTTAAGTCCACAGTGGAAAGTGGTTCAAACCAATGTGACTTTAGAAAACTCAACACCACATTGAGATCCCAAGGTGCCACTGGAGGCACAAAAGGAGGCTGTATGTGCAGCACCCCTTTTACAAATGTCTGAACTTCAGGTACTGAAGCCAGTTCTTTCTGGAAGAAAATCGACAGGGCCGAAATTTGAACCTTAATGGACCCTAATTTTAGGCCCATAGACAGTCCTGTTTGCAGGAAATGAAGGAAACGACCCAGTTGAAATTCCTCTGTAGGGGCCTTCTTGGCCTCACACCACGCAACATATTTACGCCAAATGCGGTGATAATGTTTTGCGGTTACGTCCTTCCTGGCTTTGACCAGAGTAGGGATGACTTCTTCTGGAATGCCTTTTTCCCTCAGGATCCGGCGTTCAACCGCCATGCCGTCAAACGCAGCCGCGGTAAGTCTTGGAACAGACAAGGCCCCTGCAGTAGCAGGTCCTTTCTTAGAGGTAGAGGCCACGGTTCGTCCGTGAGCATCTCTTGAAGTTCCGGGTACCAAGTCCGTCTTGGCCAATCCGGAACCACGAGTATAGTTCTTACTCCTCTCCTTATGATTCTCAGTACTTTTGGTATGAGAGGCAGAGGAGGGAACACATACACTGACTGGTACACCCACGGCGTTACCAGAGCGTCCACTGCTATTGCCTGAGGGTCCCTTGACCTGGCGCAATATCTGTCCAGTTTTTTGTTTAGACGTGACGCCATCATGTCCACCTTTGGTTTTTCCCAACGGTTTACAATCAGGTGGAAGACTTCTGGGTGAAGTCCCCACTCTCCCGGGTGAAGGTCGTGTCTGCTGAGGAAGTCTGCTTCCCAGTTGTCCACTCCCGGAATGAATACTGCTGACAGTGCTATCACATGATTTTCCGCCCAGCGAAGAATCCTTGCAGCTTCTGCCATTGCCCTCCTGCTTCTCGTGCCGCCCTGTCTGTTTACGTGGGCGACTGACGTGATGTTGTCCGATTGGATCAACACCGCCTGACCCTGAAGCAGAGGTTTTGCTTGACTTAAGGCATTGTAAATGGCCCTTAGTTCCAGAATGTTTATATGAAGAGACGTTTCCAAGCTTGACCACAGGCCCTGGAAATTCCTTCCCTGTGTGACTGCTCCCCAGCCTCTCAGGCTGGCATCCGTGGTTACCAGGATCCAATCCTGAATGCCAAATCTGCGGCCCTCTAGTAGATGAGCACTCTGCAGCCACCACAGGAGAGACACCCTTGTCCTTGGCGACAGGGTTATCCGCTGATGCATCTGCAGATGCGATCCGGACCATTTGTCCAGTAGATCCCACTGAAATGTTCTTGCATGGAATCTTCCGAATGGAATCGCTTCGTAAGAAGCCACCATTTTCCCCAGGACCCTCGTGCACTGATGCACTGAGACCTGTCCTGGTTTTAGGAGGTTCCTGACTAGCTCGGATAACTCCCTGGCCTTCTCCTCCGGGAGAAACACCTTCTTCTGGACTGTGTCCAGAATCATTCCTAGGAACAGTAGACGTGTCGTTGGAATCAGCTGCGATTTTGGAATATTTAGAATCCACCCGTGCTGACGTAACACTACCTGAGATAGTGCTACTCCGACTTCTAACTGTTCCCTGGATCTTGCCCTTATCAGGAGATCGTCCAAGTAAGGGATAATTGAAATGCCTTTTCTTCGTAGAAGAATCATCATTTCGGCCATTACCTTGGTAAAGACCTGAGGTGCCGTGGACAATCCAAACGGCAGCGTCTGAAACTGATAATGACAGTTTTGTACTACAAACCTGAGGTACCCTTGGTGAGAAGGGTATATCGGGACGTGGAGATAAGCATCTTTGATGTCCAGAGACACCATATAGTCCCCTTCTTCCAGGTTCGCTATCACTGCTCTGAGTGACTCCATCTTGAATTTGAACCTTTTTATGTAAGTGTTCAAGGATTTCAGATTTAAAATTGGTCTCACCGAGCCGTCCGGCTTCGGTACCACAAACAGCGTGGAATAATACCCCTTTCCTTGTTGCAGGAGGGGTACCTTGATTATCACCTGCTGGGAATACAGCTTGTGAATGGCTTCTAGAACTGCCTCCCTGTCGGAGGGAGACTTTGGTAAAGCAGACTTCAGGAAACGATGAGGGGGAAACGCCTCGAATTCCAGTTTGTACCCCTGCGATACTACCTGTAGAATCCAGGGATCCACTTGCGAGTGAGCCCACTGCGCGTTGAAATTTTTGAGACGGGCCCCCACCATATCCGAGTCTGCTTGTAAAGCCCCAGCGTCATGCTGAAGACTTGGCAGAAGCAGGGGAGGGCTTCTGCTCTTGGGAAGCGGCTGCATGGTGCAGTCTTTTTCCTCTTCCTCTGCCCCGGGGCAGAAAGGAGTGGCCTTTTGCTCGCTTGTACTTATGGGAACGAAAGGACTGAGATTGAAAAGACGGTGTCTTTTTCTGCTGATGTGGAGTGACCTGGGGTAAAAAGGTGGATTTTCCAGCCGTTGCCGTGGCCACCAGGTCCGATAGACCAGCCCCAAATAACTCCTCCCCTTTATACGGCAATACTTCCATGTGCAGTTTGGAATCCGCATCCCCTGACCACGGTCGCGTCCACAACGCTCTTCTGGCAGAGATGGACATAGCACTTACTCTTGATGCCAGGGTGCAAATATCCCTCTGTGCATCACGCATATATAATAATGCATCCTTTAAATGTTCTATAGTTAACAAAATATTGTCCCTATCCAGGGTATCAATATTCTCAGTCAGGGAATCCGACCATGCGACTCCAGCACTGCACATCCAGGCTGAGGCGATTGCTGGTCGCAGTATAACACCAGTATGTGTGTATATACTTTTTAGGATATTTTCCAGCCTTCTATCAGCTGGTTCTTTGAGGGTAGCCGTATCAGGAGACGGTAACGCTACTTGTTTAGATAAACGTGTGAGCGCCTTATCTACCCTAGGGGGTGTTTCCCAACGCGCCCTAACCTCTGGCGGGAAAGGATATAATGCTAATAATTTTTTAGAAATTAGCTGTTTTTTATCGGGAGAAACCCACGCTTTTTCACACACCTCATTTATTTCCTCTGACTCAGGAAAAAATATTGGTAGTTTTTTCTCACCCCACATAATACCCTTCTTTGTGGTACTTGTAGTGTCAGAAAGGTTCAATGCCTCTTTCATTGCCGTGATCATGTAACGTGTGGCCCTACTGGACATTACGTTTGTCTCGTCACCGTCGACACTAGACTCAGTATCTGTGTCAGGGTCTGTGTCGACCCACTGAGGTAACGGGCGTTTTAGCGCCCCTGACGGTGTCTGAGACGCCTGGACAGGCACTAACTGATTTGCCGGCTGTCTCATGTCGTCAACAGTTTTTTGCAAATTGCTGACATTATCACTTAATTGTTTAAATACAATCATCCAGTCAGGTGTCGACTCCCTAGGGGGTGACATCACCAACGCAGGCAACTGCTCCGCCTCCACATAATTTTCCTCCTCATACATGTCGACACACGCGTACCGACACACAGCACACACACCGGGAATGCTCTGATAGAGGACAGGACCCCACTTAGCCCTTTGGAGAGACAGAGGGAGAGTCTGCCAGCACACACCCAGCGCGCTATATATATATATATATATATATATATATATATATATATATATATATATATATATATATATACACATACACAGGGATAACCTTATATAAGTGTTATTCCCTTATAGCTGCTGTTAATTATTGTTATTTGCTGCCAACAATGCCCCCCCTTCTCTTTTTTACCCTGATTCTGAAGCAGGACTGCAGGGGAGAGTCAGGGAGCCGTCCTTCCAGCGGAGCTGTGAGGGAAAATGGCGCTTGTGTGCTGAGGAGATAGGCTCCGCCCCTTCACGACGTCCTTATCTCCCGCTTTTTTGTGTAAAATGGCAGGGGATTAAAATACATCCATATAGCCCAGGAGCTATATGTGATGTATTCTGTTTTGCCACCTAAGGTATTCTGTTTTATTGCGTCTCAGGGCGCACCCCCCCCAGCGCCCTGCACCCTCAGTGACCGGAGTGTGAAGTGTGCTGAGAGCAATGGCGCACAGCTGCGGTGCTGTGCGCTACCTTAGTCTGAAGACAGGATGTCTTCTGCCGCCGATTTCACCGGACCTCTTCGTCTCTTCTGGCTCTGTAAGGGGGACGGCGGCGCGGCTCCGGTGACCCATCCAGGCTGAACCTGTGATCGTCCCTCTGGAGCTAGTGTCCAGTAGCCTAAGAAACCCGATCCACTCTGCACTCAGGTGAGTCCGTTTCTTCTCCCCTTAGTCCCACGATGCAGTGAGCCTGTTGCCAGCAGGACTCACTGAAAATAAAAAAACCTAACTAAACTTTTATTCTAAGCAGCTCAGGAGAGCCACCTAGATTGCACCCTTCTCGGCCGGGCACAAAAATCTAACTGAGGCTTGGAGGAGGGTCATAGGGGGAGGAGCCAGTGCACACCACCTGATCCTTAAGCTTTTATTTTGTGCCCTGTCTCCTGCGGAGCCGCTATATCCCCATGGTCCTTACGGAGTCCCAGCATCCACTAGGACGTCAGAGAAATAAGATTTTAAACCTACCGGTAAATCTTTTTCTCGTAGTCCGTAGAGGATGCTGGGGACTCCGTAAGGACCATGGGGATAGACGGGCTCCGCAGGAGACATGGGCACTTTAAGACAGACTTTAGATCTGGGTGTGCACTGGCTCCTCCCTCTATGCCCCTCCTCCAGACCTCAGTTAGAGAAACTGTGCCCAGAGGAGATGGACAGTACGAGGAAAGAATTATGTTAATCTAGGGCAAGATTCATACCAGCCACACCAATCACACCGTATAACTTGTGATAACTACCCAGTTAACAGTATGAAAAAAACATATCAGTTCAGGATCGATGCAACTATAACATAACCCTTATTGAAGCAATAACTATATACAAGTATTGCAGAAGTTGTCTGCACTTGGGACGGGCGCCCAGCATACTCCACGGACTAAGAGAAAAAGATTTACCGGTAGGTTTAAAATCTTATTTTCTCTAACGTCCTAGAGGATGCTGGGGACTCCGTAAGGACCATGGGGATTATACCAAAGCTCCCAAACGGACGGGAGAGTGCGGATGACTCTGCAGCACCGATTGAGCAAACAGGAGGTCCTCCTTAGCCAGGGTATCAAACTTATAGAATTTTGCAAAGGTGTTTGAACCCGACCAAGAAGCAGCTCGACACAGCTGTAGTGCAGAGACCCCTCAGGCAGCCGCCCAAGAAGAGCCCACTTTTCTAGTGGAATGGGCCTTGACCGATTTCGGTAACGGCAATCCAGCCGTAGAATGCGCTTGCTGAATCGTGTTACAAATCCAGCGAGCAATAGTCTGGCCTTGAAGCAGGGGCACCAATCTTGTTGGCTGCATACAGAACAAACAGTGCTTCTGTTTTTCTGACTCTAGCCGTTCTGGCCACGTAAATTTTCAAAGCCCTGACTACATCAAGTAACTCGGAATCCTCCAAGTCACGCGTAGCCACAGGCACCACAATAGGTTGGTTCATATGAAAAGATGAGACCACTTTTGGCAGGAATTGAGGACGGATCCGCAATTCCGCTCTATCCATATGGAAAACCAGATAGGGGCTTTTAAAGTGACAAAGCCGCTAATTCAGACAGTCGCCTAGCCGAAGCCAAGGCCAATAACATGACCACCTTCCACTTGAGATATTTTAACTCCACCGTTTTAAGTGGTTCAAACCAGTGTGAAACTTACCACCACGTTAAGGTCTCAAGGTGCCACCGGAGGCACAAAAGGAGGCTGAATATGCAGCACTCCCTTTACAAAAGTCTGAACTTCTGGGAGAGAAGCCAATTCTTTTTGAAAGAAAATGGATAGGGCCGAAATCTGGACCTTACTGGAGCCTAATTTTAGGCCCAAAATCACTCCAGTTTGTAGGAAGTGAAGGAAACGGCCCAGATAGAATTCTTCCGCAGGCGCATTCCTGGCCTCACACCAAGAAACATACTTTCGCCATATACGGTGATAATGTTTTGACGTTACGACCTTCCTAGCCTTTATCAGCTTAGGGATGACCTCAACCGGAATGCCTCTCTGCTAGGATCCGGCGTTCAACCGCCATGCCATCAAACGCAGCCGCGGTAAGTCTTGGAACAGACAGGGCCCCTGCTGCAACAGGTCCTGTCTTAGAGGAAGAGGCCACGGATCTTCTGTGAGCATTTCCTGCAGATCCGGATACCAGGTCCTCCGTGGCCAATCTGGAACAATGAGGATTGTTCTCACTCTTATTATCCTCAACACCTTGTGTATGAGAGGAAGAGGAGGAAATACATAGACCGACTGGAACACCCACGGTGTCACTAGGGTGTCTACAGCTACTGCCTGAGGGTCTCTTGACCTAGCGCAATACCTCTGTAGCTTTTTGTTGAGGCGGGACGCCATCATGTCTATCTGTGGCAGTTCCCACCGACTTGTAATCTGTGCGAAGACTTCCTGATGAAGTCCCCACTCTCCCGGATGTAGGTCGTGTCTGCTGAGGAAGTCTGCTTCCCAGTTGTCCACTCCCGGAATGAACACTGCTGACAGTGCGCTTACGTGATTCTCCGCCCAGCGAAGAATTCTGGTGGCTTCTGCCATTGCCACACTGCTCCTTGTGCCGCCTTGGCAGTTTACATAAGCCACTGCAGTGACGCTGTCTGACTGGATCAGAACCGGTTGGTCGCGAAGAAAGGTCTCCGCTTGACGTAGGGCGTTGTATATGGCCCTTAATTCCAGGACGTTGATGTGAAGACAAGACTCTTGACTTGACAAAAGACCTTGGAAAATTCTTCCCTGTGTGACTGCTCCCCAACCTCGGAGGCTTGCGTCTGTGGTCACCTGGATCCAGTCCTGAATGCCGAATCTGCGGCCCTCGAGAAGGTGAGCACTCTGCAGCCACCACAGGAGTGATACCCTGGCCCTGGGGGCCAGGGTGATCAATCGATGAATCTGTAAATGTGACCCGGACCACTTGTCCAGGAGGTGCCATTGGAAAGTCTTCGCATGGAACCTGCCTAAGGGAATTGCCTCGTATGATGCCACCATCTTTCCCAGGACTCGAGTGCAGTGATGCACTGACACCTGTGTTGGTTTCAATAGGTTCCAGACAAGAGTCATGAGTTCCTGGGCCTTTTCTATCGGGAGATAAACCCTCTTCTGGTCAGTGTCCAGAATCATGCCCAAGAAAGACAGACGAGTCGTAGGAACCAACTGCGACTTCGGGATATTGAGAATCCACCCGTGTTGCTGTAACACTTTCAGTGAAAGTGATACGCTGTTCAGCAACTGCTCTCTTGCTCTCGCTTTTATGAGAAGATCGTCCAAGTACGGGATAATTGTGACACCTTGCTTGCGCAGGAGCACCATCATTTCCGCCATTACCTTGGTGAAAATTCTCGGGCCGTGGAGAGACCAAATGGCAACGTCTGAAAATAAGAATTTACTTACCGATAATTCTATTTCTCGTAGTCCGTAGTGGATGCTGGGGACTCCGTAAGGACCATGGGGAATAGCGGCTCCGCAGGAGACTGGGCACATCTAAAGAAAGCTTTAGGACTATGTGGTGTGCACTGGCTCCTCCCCCTATGACCCTCCTCCAAGCCTCAGTTAGGATACTGTGCCCGGACGAGCGTACACAATAAGGAAGGATTTTGAATCCCGGGTAAGACTCATACCAGCCACACCCATCACACTGTACAACTTGTGATCTGAACCCAGTTAACAGCATGATAACAGAGGAGCCTCTAGAAAAGATGGCTCACTACAGTAACAACCCGATTTTTTTGGTAACAATAACTGTGTACCAGTATTGCAGACAATCCGCACTTGGGATGGGCGCCCAGCATCCACTACGGACTACGAGAAATAGAATTATCGGTAAGTAAATTCTTATTTTCTCTAACGTCCTAAGTGGATGCTGGGGACTCCGTAAGGACCATGGGGATTATACCAAAGCTCCCAAACGGGCGGGAGAGTGCGGATGACTCTGCAGCACCAATGAGAGAACTCCAGGTCCTCCTCAGCCAGGGTATAAAATTTGTAGAATTTTACAAACGTATTTGCTCCTGACCAAGTAGCTGCTCGGCAAAGTTGTAAAGCCGAGACCCCTCGGGCAGCCGCCCAAGATGAGCCCACCTTCCTTGTGGAGTGGGCATTTACAGATTTTTGGCTGTGGCAGGCCTGCCACAGAATGTGCAAGCTGAATTGTACTACAAATCCAACGAGCAATAGTCTGCTTAGAAGCAGGAGCACCCAGCTTGTTGGGTGCATACAGGATAACAGCGAGTCAGATTTCCTGACTCCAGCCGTCCTGGAAACATATATTTTCAGGGCCCTGACAACATCTAGCAACTTGGAGTCCTCCAAGTCCCTAGTAGCCGCAGGTACCACAATAGGTTGGTTCAGGTGAAACGCTGAAAACCACCTTAGGGAGAAACTGAGGACGAGTCCTCAATTCCGCCCTGTCCGAATGGAAAATCAGATAAGGGCTTTTACAGGATAAAGCCGCCAATTCTGACACGCGCCTGGCCCAGGCCAGGGCCCACAGCATGACCACTTTCCATGTGAGATATTTTAACTCCACAGATTTAAGTGGTTCAAACCAATGTGACTTTTGGAACCCAAAAACTACATTGAGATCCCAAAGTGCCACTGGAGGCACAAAAGGAGGCTGTATATGCAGTACCCCTTTTACAAACGTCTGAACTTCAGGGACTGAAGCTAGTTCTTTTTGGAAGAAAATTGACAGGGCCGAAATTTGAACCTTAATGGACCCCAATTTCAGGCCCATAGACACTCCTGTTTGCAGGAAATGTAGGAATCGACCCAGTTGAATTTCCTCCGTCGGGCCTTACTGGCCTCGCACCACGCAACATTTTCGCCAAATGCGGTGATAAAGTTTTGCGGTTACATCCTTCCTGGCTTTGATCAGGATAGGGATGACTTCATCCGGAATGCCTTTTTCCTTCAGGATCCGGCGTTCAACCGCCATGCCGTCAAACGCAGCCGCGGTAAGTCTTGGAACAGACAGGGTCCTTGCTGGAGCAGGTCCCTTCTTAGAGGTAGAGGCCACGGATCCTCCGTGAGCATCTCTTGAAGTTCCGGTTACCAAGTCCTTCTTGGCCAATCCGGAGCCACGAATATAGTGCTTACTCCTCTCCATCTTATCAATCTCAGTACCATGGGTATGAGAGGCAGAGGAGGGAACACATACACTGACTGGTACACCCACGGTGTTACCAGAGCGTCTACAGCTATTGCCTGAGGGTCCCTTGACCTGGCGCAATACCTGTCGAGTTTTTCCCAACGGTTTATAATCATGTGGAAGACTTCTGGGTGAAGTCCCCACTCTCCCGGGTGGAGGTCGTGCTGAGGAAGTCTGCTTCCCAGTTGTCCACTCTCGGAATGAATACTGCTGACAGTGCTATCACATGATTTTCCGCCCAGCGAAGAATCCTTGCAGCTTTTGCCATTGCCCTCCTGCTTCTTGTGCCACCCTGTCTGTTTACGTGGGTGACTGCCGTGATGTTGTCCGACTGGATCAACACCGGCTGACCCTGAAGCAGAGGTCTTGCTAAGCTTAGAGCATTGTAAATGGCCCTTAGCTTCAGGATATTTATGTGAAGTGATGTCTCCAGGCTTGACCATAAGCCCTGGATATTACTTCCCTGTGTGACTGCTCCCCAGCCTCGCAGGCTGGTATCCGTGGTCACCAGGACCCAGTCCTGAATGCCGAATCTGCGGCCCTCTAGAAGATGAGCACTCTGCAACCACCACAGGAGGGACACCCTTGTCCTTGGTGACAGGGTTATCCGCTGATGCATCTGAAGATGCGACCCGGACCATTTGTCCAGCAGGTCCCACTGGAAAGTTCTTGCGTGGAATCTGCCGAATGGGATTGCTTCGTAGGAAGCCACCATTTTACCCAGAACCCTTGTGCATTGATGCACTGAGACTTGGCTCGGTTTTAGGAGGTTCCTGACTAGCTCAGATAACTCCCTGGCTTTCTCCTCTGGGAGAAACACCTTTTTCTGGATTGTGTCCAGGATCATCCCTAGGAACAGAAGACAAGTCGTCGGAACCAGCTGCGATTTTGGAATATTGAGAATCCAATCGTGCTGCCGCAACACTACCTGAGATAGTGCTACACTGACCTCCAACTGTTCCTTGGATCTTACCCTTATCAGGGAATCGTCCAAGTAAGGGATAACTAAAATTCCCTTCCTTCGAAGGAATATCATCATTTCGGCCATTACCTTGGTAAAAACCCGGGGTGCCGTGGACCATCCCTACGGCAGCGTCTGAACTGATAGTGACAGTTCTGTACCATAAACCTGAGGTACCCTTGGTGAGAAGGGTAAATTTTGACATGAAGGTAAGCATCCTTGATGTCCCGAGACATCATGTAGTCCCCTTCTAACAGGTTCGCAATCACTGCTCTGAGTGACTCAATCTTGAATTTGAACCTCTGTATGTAAGTGTTCAAAGATTTTAGATTTAGAATCGGTCTCACCGAGCCGTCCGGCTTCGGTACCACAACAGTGTGAAATAATACCCCGTTCCCTGTTGCAGGAGGGGTACCTTGTTATCACCTGCTGGGAATACAGCTTGTGAATGGCTTCCAAAACAGTCTCCCTGTCAGAAGGAGACATTGGTAAAGCCGACTTTAGGAAACGGCGAGGGGGAGACGTCTCGAATTCTAATTTGTACCCCTGAGATATCACCTGAAGGATCCAGGGGTCTACTTGCGAGTGAGCCCACTGCGCGCTGAAATTCATTGAGACGGGCCCCCCACCGTGCCTGATTCTGCTTGTAAAGCCCCAGCGTCATACTGAGGGCTTGGCAGAGGCGGGAGAGGGTTTCTGTTCCTGGGAACTGGCTGATTTCTGCAGCCTTTTTCCTCTCCCTCTGTCACGGGGCAGAAATGAGTAATCGTTTGCCCGCTTGTCCATGAAAAGACTGCGCCTGATAATACGGCGTCTTCTCATGTTGAGAGGCGACCTGGGGTACAAACGTGAATTTCCCAGCTGTTGCCGTGGCCACCAGGTCTGAAAGACCGACCCCAAATAACTCCTCCCCTTAATAAGGCAATACTTCCAAATGCCGTTTGGAATCCGCATCACCTGACCACTGTCGTGTCCATAACCCTCTACTGGCAGAAATGGACAACGCACTTAGACTTGATGCCAGTCGGCAAATATTCCGCTGTGCATCACGCATATATAGAAATGCATCTTTTAAATGCTCTATAGGCAATAATATACTGTCCCTATCTAGGGTATCAATATTTTCAGTCAGGGAATCCGACCACACCAACCCAGCACTGCACATCCAGGCTGAGGCGATTGCTGGTCGCAGTATAACACCAGTATGTGTGTAAATACATTTTAGGATACCCTCCTGCTTTCTATCAGCAGGATCCTTAAGGGCAGCCATCTCAGGAGAGGGTAGAGCCCTTACAAGCGTGTGAGCGCTTTATCCCCCCTAGGGGGTGTTTCCCAACGCACCCTAACCTCTGGCGGGAAAGGATATAATGCCAATAACATTTTAGAAATTATCAGTTATCGGGGGAAAACCACGCATCATCACACACCTCATTTAATTTCTCAGATTCAGGAAAACTACAGGTAGTTTTTCCTCACTGAACATAATACCCCTTTTTGGTGGTACTCGTATTATCAGAAATGTGTAAAACATTTTTCATTGCCTCAATCATGTAACGTGTGGCCCTACTGGAAGTCACATTTGTCTCTTCACCGTCGACTCTGGAGTCAGTATCCTTGTCGGCGTCTATAACTGCCATCTGAGGTAACGGGCGCTTTAGAGCCCCTGACGGCCTATGAGACGTCTGGACAGGCACAAGCTGAGTAGCTGGCTGTCTCATGTCAACCACTGTCTTTTATACAGAGCTGACACTGTCATGTAATTCCTTCCAACAGTTCATCCACTCAGGTGTCGACCCCCTAGGGGGTGACATCACTATTACAGGCAATCTGCTCCGTCTCCACATCATTTTTCTCCTCATACATGTCGACACAAATGTACCGACATACAGCACACACACAGGGAATGCTCTGATAGAGGACAGGACCCCACTAGCCCTTTGGGGAGACAGAGGGAGAGTTTGCCAGCACACACCAGAGCGCTATATATATATACACAGGGATAACCTTATATAAGTGTTTTTCCCCTTATAGCTGCTGTTTTATTTAATACTGCGCGTAATTAGTGCCCCCCCTCTCTTTTTTAACCCTTTCTGTAGTGTAGTGACTGCAGGGGAGAGACAGGGAGCTTCCCTCCAACGGAGCTGTGAGGGAAAATGGCGCCAGTGTGCTGAGGAGATAAGGCCGCCGATAAGGGGGCGGAGGCTATCTCCCGTTTTTCTATGCATTTTGGCAGGGGTTAAATGCATCCATATAGCCCAGGAGCTATATGTGATGCATTCTTTTGCCATCCAAGGTGTTTATTATTGCGTCTCAGGGCGCTCCCCCCCAGCGCCCTGCACCCTCAGTGACCGGAGTGTGAAGTGTGCTGAGAGCAATGGCACACAGCTGCGGTGCTGTGCGCTACCTTATTGAAGACAGGACGTCTTCTGCCGCCGATTTTCCGGACCTCTTCTGCTCTTCTGGCTCTGTAAGGGGGCCGGCGGCGCGGCTCTGGGACCCATCCAGGCTGGGCCTGTGATCGTCCCTCTGGAGCTAATGTCCAGTAGCCTAAGAAGCCCAATCCACTCTGCACGCAGGTGAGTTCGCTCCTTCTCCCCTTAGTCCCTCGATGCAGTGAGCCTGTTGCCAGCAGGTCTCACTGAAAATAAAAAACCTAAACTAAAACTTTCACTAAGAAGCTCAGGAGAGCCCCTAGTGTGCACCCTTCTCGTTCGGGCACAGAGATCTAACTGAGGCTTGGAGGAGGGTCATAGGGGGAGGAGCCAGTGCACACCACATAGTCCTAAAGCTTTCTTTAGATGTGCCCAGTCTCCTGCGGAGCCGTTATTCCCCATGGTCCTTACAGAGTCCCCAGCATCCACTTAGGACGTTAGAGAAATTGGTAATGACAATCCTGTACCGCAAATCTGAGGTACGCCTGATGAGGTGGATAAATGGGGACATGAAGGTATGCATCCTTTATGTCCAGAGACACCATAAAATCCCCCCCTTCCAGGCTTGCGATGACCGCTCTTAGCGATTCCATCTTGAACCTTTTCAAGTATAGGTTAAGGGATTTTACATTTAAAATGGGTCCGACCGAACCGTCCGGTTTCGGGACTACAACCATGGTCGAGTAATATCCCCTTCCCTGTTGAAGGAGGGGAACCTTGACCACCACCTGTTGAAGATACAATTTTTGTATTGCATTTAACACTATCTCCCTTTCTTGGGGAGAAGCTGGTAGGGCCGATTTGAAAAATCGTCGAGGAGGCACCTCTTCGAATTCCAGCTTGTGACCCTGAGAAACAATTTCTATTGCCCAGGGATCCACCTGGGAGTGAACCCAGATGTGGCTGAAAATCCGAAGACGTGCCCCCCCTGGGCCGGACTCCGCCAGTGGAGCCCCAGCGTCATGCGGTGGATTTTGTAGAGGCCGGGGAGGACTTCTGTTCCTGGGAACTAGCTGTGTTGTGCAGCTTCTTTCCTCTGCCCCTACCTCTGGCAAGAAAGGACGCACCTCGCACTTTGTTTCTTTGTGATCGAAAGGACTGCATTTGATAATGCGGCGCTCTTAGGCTGTGAGGGAATATAAGGCAAAAATTTTGATTTTCCAGCTGTAGCTGTGGAGACTAGGTCCGAGAGACCTTCCCCAAACAATCCCTCACCCCTGTAAGGTAAAAACTCCATATGCCGTTTTGAGTCGGCATCACCAGTCCATTGCAGTGTCCATAGGACTTTTCTGGCAGAAATCGACATAGCGTTTATTCTAGAACCCAATAGACTAATGTCTCTTTGAGAATCTCTCATATATAGGACAGCATCTTTTATATGCCCCAGGGTCAATAAAATAGTACCCCTATCTAGGGTATCAATCTCCTCAGATAAGGTATCCGTCCATGCCGCTACAGCACTACACACCCAGGCCGACGCAATTGCCGGTCTGAGTAGTGTACCAGAATGTGTGTAAATGGACTTCATAGTACTTTTACTGCATGCTATCTGCAGGATCCCTGAGGATAGCTGTTAAGTCAGCTCTACCTTTTGGGTAAACGTGTCAATCCACCCTAGGGGGAAGATTCCCATCGTATCCTGGCCCTAGTAGGGAAATGATACTACCTGAGAATTCTTTGAGGGAAGCTGCAGTTTCTTGTCTGGAGATTCACGCTCTTTTTCTTCATGAGAGGGAAATTTACCTCAGCTTTCTTCCCCTTAAACATGTGTACCCTCGTGTCAGGGACAGATGAGTCATCAGTGATATGCAAAACATCTTTTATTACAATAATCATATATTGAATACTTTGCTGCCAGTTTTGGCTGTACTTTGCATTATCGTAGTCGACACTGGAGTCAGACTCCGTGTCGATATCAGTGTCTATTATTTTGGATAGTGAGCGTTGCGAGACTCTGAAGGTCTCTGCGACATAGGGACAGACATAGGTAGATTCCCTGTCTGTTCTCTAATCTTCTGTGCAATAAATTTATCTTAGCACTTACGGTAATTTCACATATCCATTCAGGTGTCGACGTTGTCGACGGAGACACCACACATTTGCTCCATCTCCTCCTTAAGAGAGCCTTTTACCTCAGACATGTCGACACACACGTACCAACACACCACACACTCAGGGAATGCTCTTTCTGAAGACAGTTCCCCCACAAGGCCCTTTGGAGAGACAGAGAGAGAGTATGCCAGCACACACCCCAGCGCTATATGACCCAGGAAAAAACACAGCAATTTAATGTTTACCCTGTAGCGCTGCTGTTATTATCTGCGCCGAATTATGTGCTCCCCCCTCTTTAAAACCCTCTCATCTACCGTGGTATCAGCAGGGGAGAGTCCGGGGAGCTTCCTCCCAGCGGTGCTGTGGAGAAAAACATGGCGCTGGTGAGTGCTGAGGGAGTAGCCCCGCCCCTTCGGCGGCGGGCTTCAGTCCCGCTAAAAGTGTAAAATTGGCGGGGGCTCATGCATATATACAGTGTCCAGCTGTATATATGCTCTCTTTTGCCAAATAAGAGGTTTATATTGCTGCCCAAGGCGCCCCCCTGCGCCCTTACAGTGACCGGAGTATGTGAGGTGTATGGGAGCAATGGCGCACAGCTGCAGTGCTGTGCATTACCTCAGTGAAGATCATGAAGTCTTCTGCCGCCTCTGAAGTCTTCTTTACTTGACATACTCACCCGGCTTCTATCTTCCGGCTCTGCGAGGGGGACGGCGGCGCGGCTCTGGGACGGACGGCTAGGGTGAGATCCTGCGTACCAATCCCTCTGGAGCTAATGGTGTCCAGTAGCCTAAGAAGCAGGCCCTTGCACTCAGAGTAGGGCTGCTTCTCTCCCCTCAGTCCCTCGATGCAGGGAGTCTGTTGCCAGCAGTGCTCCCTGAAAATAAAAAACCTAACAAAATACTTTGTCAGCAAGCTCAGGAGAGCTCTCTGAAAAGCACCCAGTCTCCTCTGGGCACAGTATTAAACTGAGGTCTGGAGGAGGGGCATAGAGGGAGGAGCCAGTGCACACCCAGATCTAAAGTCTTTCTTAAAGTGCCCATGTCTCCTGCGGAGCCCGTCTATCCCCATGGTCCTTACGGAGTCCCCAGCATCCTCTAGGACGTTAGAGAAACTTCAGCAGTGTCACAAGCCATCAATCTTCAAAATAGGGTTCAAACTGACGGTCAGCTGCTAAGTTTGATCACAAAGCTACTGAAACTCAATGGACCTATTAATACTACAATCCCCAGCATAACAATTTCACTGTAGAATATACCTTGCAGCGTTTCATTTTAAATGCAACAATTTATCTCAAAGCCCAAACAATAAGAACAAATAGTAAGAATTGCATATATTGCTTAAGCGATTCAATTGTGTAGTTGGTAAGTTCTCAAAATTAAATATTTCTAGGTAATTCTTTAAAACCTAGAATAGTTTGAGGAAAAAATAAGATTTTACTTACCGATAAATCTATTTCTCGTAGTCCGTAGTGGATGCTGGGGACTCCGTCAGGACCATGGGGATTAGCGGCTCCGCAGGAGACAGGGCACAAAACTAAAGCTTTAGGATCAGGTGGTGTGTACTGGCTCCTCCCCCTATGACCCTCCTCCAAGCCTCAGTTAGGATACTGTGCCCGGACGAGCGTACACAATAAGGAAGGATATTGAATCCCGGGTAAGACTCATACCAGCCACACCAATCACACCGTATAACTTGTGATCTAAACCCAGTTAACAGTATGACAAACGTAGGAGCCTCTGAACAGACGGCTCACAACAATAACAACCCGATTTTTTTGTAACAATAACTATGTACAAGTATTGCAGACAATCCGCACTTGGGATGGGCGCCCAGCATCCACTACGGACTACGAGAAATAGATTTATCGGTAAGTAAAATCTTATTTTCTCTGACGTCCTAAGTGGATGCTGGGGACTCCGTCAGGACCATGGGGATTATACCAAAGCTCCCAAACGGGCGGGAGAGTGCGGATGACTCTGCAGCACCGAGTGAGAGAACTCCAGGTCCTCCTCAGCCAGGGTGTGCCCCTGACCAAGTAGCAGCTCGGCAAAGTTGTAAAGCCGAGACCCCTCGGGCAGTCGCCCAAGATGAACCCACCTTCCTTGTGGAATGGGCATTTATATATTTTGGCTGTGGCAGTCCTGCCACAGAATGTGCAAGCTGAATTGTACTACACATTCAACTAGCAATCGTCTGCTTAGAAGCAAGAGCACCCAGTTTTTTGGGTGCATACAGGATAACAGCAAGTCAGTTTTCCTGACTCCAGCCGTCCTGGAAATCTATATTTTCAGGGCCCTGACAACATCTAGCAACTTGGAGTCCTCCAAGTCTCTAGTAGCCGCAGGTACCACAATAAGCTGGTTCAGATGAAACGCTGACACCACCTTAGGGAGAAACTGGGGACGAGTCCGCAGCTCTGCCCTGTCCGAATGGACAATCAGATATGGGCTTTTGTGAGACAAAGCCGCCAATTCTGACACTCGCCTGGCCGAGGCCAGGGCCAACATCATGGTCACTTTCCATGTGAGATATTTCAAATCCACAGATTTGAGCGGTTTAAACCAACGTGATTTGAGGAATCCCAGGACTACGTTGAGATCCCACAGTGCCACTGGAGGCACAAAAGGGGGTTGTATATGCAGTACTCCCTTGTCAAATTTCTGGACTTCAGGAACTGAAGCCAATTCTTTCTGGAAGAAAATAGACAGGGCCGAAATTTGAACCCTAATGGACCCCAATTTGAGGCCCATAGACACTCCTGTTTGCAGGAAATGCAGGAATCGACCGAGTTGAAATTTCTTCGTGGGGCCTTCCTGGCCTCACCACGCAACATATTTTCGCCACATGTGGTGATAATGTTGTGTGGTCACCTCCTTCCTGGCTTTGACCAGGGTAGGAATGACCTCTTCCGGAATGCCTTTTTTTTCCCTTAGGATCCGGCGTTCAACCGCCATGCCGTCAAACGCACCCGCGGTAAGTCTTGGAACAGACATGGTACTTGCTGAAGCAAGACCCTTCTTATCGGCAGAGGCCCTGAGTCCTCTGTGAGCATCTCATGAAGTTCCGGGTACCAAGTCCTTCTTGGCCCATCCGGAGCCACGAGTATAGTTCTTACTCCTCTACGTCTTATAATTCTCAGTACCTTTGGTATGAGAAGCAGAGGAGGGAACACATACACCGACTGGTACACCCATGGTGTTACCAGAACGTCCACAGCTATTTCCTGAGGATCTCTTGACCTGGCGCAATACCTGTCCAGTTTTTTGTTCAGGCGGGACGCCATCATGTCCACCTTTGGTCTTTCCCAACGGTGCACAATCATGTGGAAACAACTTCTCGATGAAGTCCCCACTCTCCCGGGTGGAGGTCGTGCTGAGGAAGTCTGCTTCCCAGTTGTCCACTCCCGGAATGAAAACTGCTGACAGTGCTATCACATGTTTTTCCGCCAAGCGAAGAATCATTGCAGTTTCTGCCATTGTCCTCCTGCTTCTTGTGCCGCCCTGTCTGTTTACGTGGGCGACTGCCGTGATGTTGTCCCACTGGATCAATACCGGCTGACCTTGAAGCAGAGGTCTTGCTAAGCTTAAAGCATTGTAAATTGCTCTTAGCTCCAGTATATTTATGCGGAGAGAAGTCCCCAGACTTGATCACACTCCCTGGAAATGTTTTCCCTGTGTGACTGCTCCCCAGCCTTTCAAGCTGGAATCCGTGGTCACCAGGACCCAGTCCTGAATGCATAACTGTGGCACTTTAGTAGATGAGCACTCTGCAGCCACCACAGAAGAGACACCCTTGTCCTTGGAGACAGGGTTATCCGCTGATGCATCTGAAGATGCGATCCGGACTATTTGTCCAGCAGATCCCACTGAAAAGTTCTTGCGTGAAATCTGCCGAATGGAATCGCTTCGTAAGAAGCCACCATTTTTCCCAGGACCCTTGTGCAATGATGCACTGACACTTTTCCTGGTTTTAGGAGGTTCCTGACTAGCTCGGATAACTCCCTGGCTTTCTCCTCCGGGAGAAACACCTTTTTCTGGACTGTGTCCAGAATCATCCCTAGGGACAGCAGACGTGTCGTCGGAGACAGCTGCGATTTTGGAATATTTAGAATCCACCCGTGCTGTCTTAGAACTACTTGAGATAGTGCTACTCCGACCTCCAACTGTTCTCTGGACCTTGCCCTTATCAGGAGATCGTCCAAGTAAGGGATAATTAAGACGCCTTATCTTTGAAGAAGAATCATCATTTCGGCCATTACCTTGGTAAAGACCCGGGGTGCCGTGGACAATCCAAACGGCAGCGTCTGAAACTGATAGTGACAGTTTTGTACCACGAAACTGAGGTACCCTTTGTGAGAAGGGCAAATTTGGACATGGAGGTAAGCATCCTTGATGTCCAGGGACACCATATAGTCCCCTTCTTCCTGGTTCGCTATCACTGCTCTGAGTGACTCCATTTAGAATAGGTCTCACCGAGCCGTCTGGCTTCAGTACCACAATATAGTGTGGAATAATACCCCTTTACTTGTTGTAGGAGGGGTACTTTGATTATCACCTGCTGGGAATACAGCTTGTGAATTGTTTCCAATACTGCCTCCCTGTCGGAGGTAGACGTTGGTAAAGCAAACTTCAGGAACCTGCGAGGGGGAGACGTCTCGAATTTCCAATCTGTACCCCTGGGATACTACTTGTAGGATCCAGGGGTCCACTTGCGAGTGAGCCCACTGCGTGCTGAAACTCTTGAGACGACCCCCCACCGCACCTATTTGTACGGCCCCAGCGTCATGCTGAGGACTTGGCAGAAGCGGTGGAAGGCTTCTGTTCCTGGGAATGGGCTGCCTGCTGCAGTCTTCTTCCCTTACCTCTATCCCTGAGCAGATATTATGGGGACGAAAGGACTGAGGCTGAAAAGACTGTCTTTTTCTGCTGAGATGTGACTTGGGGTAAAAAAGGTGGATTTTCTAGCTGTTGCCGTGGCCACCAGGTCCGATGGACCGACCCCAAATAACTCCTCCCCTTTATACGGCAATACTTCCATGTGCCGTTTGGAATCTGCATCACCTGACCACTGTCGTGTCCAGAAACATCGTCTGGCAGATATGGACATCGCACTTACTCTTGATGCCAGAGTTTCGCATATATAGAAATGCATCTTTTAAATGCTCTATAGTCAATAAAATACTGTCCCTGTCAAGGGTATCAATATTTCCAGTCAGGGAATCCGACCAAGCCACCCCAGCACTGCCCATCCAGGCTGAGGCGATCGCTGGTCGCAGTATAACACCAGTATGTGTGTATATACTTTTTAGGATATTTTCCAACCTCCTATCAGTTGGCTCCTTGAGGGCGTCCGTATCTGGAGACGGTAACGCCACTTGTTTTTATAAGCGTGTGAGCGCCTTATCCACCCTAAGGTGTGTTTCCCAGCGCGCCATAACTTCTGGCGGGAAAAGGTATACCGCCAATAATTTTCTATCGGGGGAAACCCACGCATCATCACACACTTCATTTAATTTATCTGATTCAGGAAAAACCACATGTAGTTTTTTCACACTCCACATACTACAAGTACCACAAAAAAGGGTATTATCAGAAATATGTAACATCTCCTTCATTGCCCTTAACAAGTAACGTGTGGCCCTAAAGGAAAATACGTTTGTTTCTTCACCGTCGACACTGGAGTCAGTGTCCGTGTCGACCGACTGAGGTAAAAGGACGTTTTAACGCCCCTGACGGTGTTTTAGACGCCTGGACAGATACTAATTTGGTTTGCCGGCCGTCTCATGTCGTCAACCGACCTTGCAGCGTGTTGACATTATCACGTAATTCCTTAAATAAGCCATCCATTCCGGTGTCGACTCCCTAGAGAGTGACATCACCATTACCGGCAATTGCTCCGCCTCCTCACCAACATCGTCCTCATACATGTCGACACACAAGTACCGACACACAGCACACACACAGGGAATGCTCTGATAGAGGACAGGACCCCACTAGCCCTTTGGGGAGACAGAGGGAGAGTTTGCCAGCACACACCAAAAACACTATATTATACAGGGACAACCTTTATATAAGTGTTTTTCCCTTATAGCATTTTAATATATATATACATATCGCCAAATAAGTGCCCCCCCTCTCTGTTTTAACCCTGTTTCTGTAGTGCAGTGCAGGGGAGAGCCTGGGAGCCTTCCCACCAGCCTTTCTGTGAGGGAAAATGGCGCTGTGTGCTGAGGAGAATAGGCCCCGCCCCCTTTTCGGCGGGCTTCTTCTCCCGTTTTTCTGAGACCTGGCAGGGGTTAAATACATCCATATAGCCTCCAGGGGCTATATGTGATGTATTTTTAGCCAGAATAAGGTATTATACATTGCTGCCCAGGGCGCCCCCAGCAACGCCCTGCACCCTCCGTGACCGTTGGTGTGAAGTGTGTGACAACAATGGCGCACAGCTGCAGTGCTGTGCGCTACCTTCATGAAGACTGAAAAGCCTTCTGCCGCCGGTTTCTGGACCTTCAATCTTCAGCATCTGCAAGGGGGGTCGGCGGCGCGGCTCCGGGACGAACCCCAGGGTGAGACCTGTGTTCCGACTCCCTCTGGAGCTAATGGTGTCCAGTAGCCTAAGAAGCCAATCCATCCTGCACGCAGGTGAGTTGAACTTCTCTCCCCTAAGTCCCTCGATGCAGTGAGCCTGTTGCCAGCAGGACTCACTGAAAATAAGAAACCTAAAAACTTTTTCTAAGCAGCTCCTTAAGAGAGCCACCTAGATTGCACCCTGCTCGGACGGGCACAAAAACCTAACTGAGGCTTGGAGGAGGGTCATAGGGGGAGGAGCCAGTACACACCACCTGATCCTAAAGCTTTAGTTTTGTGCCCTGTCTCCTGCGGAGCCGCTAATCCCCATGGTCCTGACGGAGTCCCCAGCATCCACTTAGGACGTCAGAGAAATAGGCACAGTTCATTACTGCATCACACCAAATGGCGGTGAAACATTTTCTACCTGAAACTAGGGATGGACATCAGAATGTGATGGTTTGAAACAATCAATGTTTTTGATTTGATGTTAAGTCAATTGATGGCTGCATTCCAATGTTTGCCACCATCGAATGGTAAACATTTGATGGTATTCTGATGTTTACTTCGTGTCCCGCCCCCAAGTCCCAACTTCAGCAGGCCACACTGCAGATGTTTTGCACATGCATAAGTCATATGATTTTTTTTTTCTATCAAATAGTTTTGATGCAATGGTTAGTTACCATCGCACTGAAAGATTTCATGGCAGAAACCCAGCTATCATTTCATGGTGGGCTTTCGATGTCCATCCCTACCTGAAACAAGCCGGTGGACCAAATACTAATATCTGCAGTGCACTCAGATTGCAGCAAGAAGACACTGGGAGGCAGACAGGTGGGAGTACAGATGGACATCGGAAGTCCACCAAATGATCCTTCAATACGATGGTAACAGACCATCACATCAATAGAATTAAATAGGAAAAAAAAAATCCTGATTTGCGCATACGCAAAAAAACAACAACAATTTGCTCTTGCACAAACCTCTGCATCACAGGCGCAAAACATCTGCAGCATAACCAGCCAGGGATGGGACCCTCACAACACCATCAAATGTTTACCATACAATGGTGGCAAACATTGGAACGCCACCATCAAATGGCAAAACCACTGCCATCACAATAAAAACATTGATGGTTGCAAACCATCACAATGCAATGTCCATACCTAGCAGAGAGGCACACAGGTGGGGTCAGGGAGGCACTGGTCAGCCACACAGGTGGGGTCAGGGGGGTACTGGTCAGCCACACAGGTGGGGTCAGGGGGGTACTGGTCAGCCACACAGGTGGGGTCAGGGGGGTACTGGTCAGCCACACAGGTGGGGTCAGGGGGGTACTGGTCAGCCACACAGGTGGGGTCAGGGGGGCACTGGTCAGCCACACAGGTGGGGTCAGGGGGGCACTGGTCAGCCACACAGGTGGGGTCAGGGGGGCACTGGTCAGCCACACTGGTGGGGTCAGGGGGGCACTGGTCAGCCACACTGGTGGGGTCAGGGGGGCACTGGTCAGCCACACTGGTGGGGTCAGGGGGGCACTGGTCAGCCACACTGGTGGGGTCAGGGGGGCACTGGTCAGCCACACTGGTGGGGTCAGGGGGGCACTGGTCAGCCACACAGGTGGGGTCAGGGAGGCACTGGTTAGGCACACAGGTGGGGTCAGTGAGGCACTGGTTAGCCACACAGGTGGGTGCAGGGGTCTCACCTAGGGCTGCCTTGGGAGGCTTGGCGGCTGTAATTGTACTATCACTGTCCACCCCGGCTGCCTTAGGACACACATGCTGGAACTGGCAGTGAGGCCGACTGCAGCCGCCAAGGAACGGGCAGTCCAGCAGCTGGAAGAAACCCGCAGGACGCAGCATCAGACGCGAATCACCTCCGCAGCTGGGCTCTTACTTTCCCGCCCAACCGCAGCAGCAGTAACTCAGAGGCTCCCTCCGGTCACTGATTAGGACGGGAGTGGGACTATTATACATTCGCGCAATCAAATAGGTGTCGGACACGGACTCATTTATTATGAGCAGCTGAGATTGCCCTGGCCACATCGGCTCCTTCTTTGTGCTTCCTGTACGATTCATCAGAGCATCAAATCCGTTTTATGTAGCCAGAGAGCATTCTGATGGATAATACGTCCATATATATTGGGGGACTGTAGTGCTTCAATATAGCTATAGTATCATGGTAAAAAATTATTTAAAAAATGTGAAAAAATATGAAAACTTTTAAAAATGTATAACTCCTCTTCCGTGTCATTCCTTAAATTATATTAACTTTTTTTTTTAAATAAAATTTCAACCTTTTAGTGTAAATGACCCAAGACATGAGGGAACATCATGATTTGACATCATAAAGCTTTTGTGCATTTGAATAGTTTTATTGCCTGGGTATTTGGGTATCCGAGCTCTAGGTCGACAGTCATTAGGTCCACCGTTAATGGTCGGTATGCAGTAGGTCAACATGGTCAAAAGGTCGACAGTACTTATGGACGAACGGTGCAAATAGTTGACACACATGGTCGACACAGCCTTTTGAGGGGTTTTAGCATTTGAATCAACTTTTCTCTATCGTCCTAGTGGATGCTGGGGTTCCTGAAAGGACCATGGGGAATAGCGGCTCCGCAGGAGACAGGGCACAAAAGTAAAGCTTTTCCGATCAGGTGGTGTGCACTGGCTCCTCCCCCTATGACCCTCCTCCAGACTCCAGTTAGATTTTTGTGCCCGGCCGAGAAGGGTGCAATTCTAGGTGGCTCTCCTAAAGAGCTGCTTAGAGAAAGTTTAGCTTAGGTTTTTTATTTTACAGTGAGTCCTGCTGGCAACAGGATCACTGCAACGAGGGACTGAGGGGAGAAGAAGTGAACTCACCTGCGTGCAGGATGGATTGGCTTCTTGGCTACTGGACATCAGCTCCAGAGGGACGATCACAGGTACAGCCTGGATGGTCACCGGAGCCGCGCCGCCGGCCCCCTTGCAGATGCTGAAGTTAGAAGAGGTCCAGAATCGGCGGCTGAAGACTCTGACAGTCTTCTAAAGGTAGCGCACAGCACTGCAGCTGTGCGCCATTTTCCTCTCAGCACACTTCACACGCTGTCACTGAGGGTGCAGGGCGCTGGGGGGGGGCGCCCTGGGAGGCAAATGTAAACCTATATACTGGCTAAAAATACCTCACATATAGCCCCCAGAGGCTATATGGAGATATTTAACCCCTGCCAAACTTCACTAAAGAGCGGGAGACGAGCCCGCCGGAAAAGGGGCGGGGCCTATCTCCTCAGCACACAGCGCCATTTTTTCTCTCACAGAAAGGCTGGAGAGAAGGCTCCCAGGCTCTCCCCTGCACTGCACTACAGAAACAGGGTTTAAACAGAGAGGGGGGCACTAATTGGCGATATAAATATATATATAAAGATGCTATTAGGGAGAAACAGTTATATAAGGTTGTCCCTATGTAATTATAGCGTTTTCTCTATCGTCCTTGTGGATGCTGGGGTTCCTGAAAGGACCATGGGGAATAGCGGCTCCGCAGGAGACAGGGCACAAAAAGTAAAGCTTTCCGATCAGGTGGTGTGCACTGGCTCCTCCCCCTATGACCCTCCTCCAGACTCCAGTTAGATTTTTGTGCCCGGCCGAGAAGGGTGCAATCTAGGTGGCTCTCCTAAAGAGCTGCTTAGAGAAAGTTTAGCTTAGGTTTTTTATTTTACAGTGAGTCCTGCTGGCAACAGGATCACTGCAACGAGGGACTTAGGGGAGAAGGAGTGAACTCACCTGCGTGCAGGATGGATTGGCTTCTTGGCTACTGGACATCAGCTCCAGAGGGACGATCACAGGTACAGCCTGGATGGTCACCGGAGCCGCGCCGCCGGCCCCCTTGCAGATGCTGAAGTAAGAAGAGGTCCAGAATCGGCGGCTGAAGACTCCTGCAGTCTTCTAAAGGTAGCGCACAGCACTGCAGCTGTGCGCCATTTTCCTCTCAGCACACTTCACACGGCAGTCACTGAGGGTGCAGGGCGCTGGGAGGGGGGCGCCCTGGGAGGCAAATGAAAACCTTTTTTGGCGAAAAATACCTCACATATAGCCCCCAGAGGCTATATGGAGATATTTAACCCCTGCCAAGATTCACTAAATAGCGGGAGACGAGCCCGCCGAAAAAGGGGCGGGGCCTATCTCCTCAGCACACAGCGCCATTTTCTCTCACAGAAAGCCTGGAGAGAAGGCTCCCAGGCTCTCCCCTGCACTGCACTACAGAAACAGGGTT
The DNA here is from genome assembly GCF_028390025.1 of Pseudophryne corroboree. Lineage (NCBI taxonomy): Eukaryota > Metazoa > Chordata > Amphibia > Anura > Myobatrachidae > Pseudophryne > Pseudophryne corroboree. The sequence goes on along the minus strand of NC_086444.1, from coordinate 547,955,360 downwards.
AAAACAGAGAGGGGGGGCACTGATTTTGGCGATATTGAGATATATATAAAGATGCTATAAGGGAAAACACTTATATAAGGTTGTCCCTATATAATTATAGCGTTTTGGTGTGTGCTGGCAAACTCTCCCTCTGTCTCCCCAAAGGGCTAGTGTGGGTCCTGTCCTCTGTCAGAGCATTCCCGGTGTGTGTGCTGTGTGTCGGTACGTGTGTGTCGACATGTATGAGGACGATGTTGGTGAGGAGGCGGAGAAATTGCCTGTAATGGTGATGTCACTCTCTAGGGAGTCGACACCGGAATGGATGGCTTATTTAGGGAATTACGTGAGAATGTCAACACGCTGCAAGGTCGGTTGACGACGTGAGACGGCCGACAAACTATTAGTACCGGTCCAGGCGTCTCAGAAACACCGTCAGGGGCGTTAAAAACGCCCATTTACCTCAGTCGGTCGACACAGACACAGACACGGACACTGAATCCAGTGTCGACGGTGAATAAACAAACGTATTTCTCATTAGGGCCACACGTTAAGGGCAATGAAGGAGGTGTTGCATATTTCTGATACTACAAGTACCACAAAAAAGGGTATTATGTGGGAGTGAAAAAACTACCTGTAGTTTTTCCTGAATCAGATAAAATAAAATGAAGTGTGTGATGATGCGTGGGGTTACCCCGATAGCAAATATTGGCGTTATACCCTTTCCCGCCAGAAATTAGGGCGCGTTGGGAAACACCCCTTAGGGTGATAAGGCGCTCACACGCTTATCAAGTGGCGTTACCGTCTCCAGATACGGCCGCCCTCAAGGAGCCAGCTGATAGGAAGCTGGAAAGATATCCTAAAAAGTATATACACACATACGGTGGTTATACTGCGACCAGCGATCGCCATCAGCCTGGAGATGCAGTGCTGGGTTGGCTTGGTCGGATTCCCTGACTGAAAATATTTTATTCATATAGAGCATTTAATAGGATGCATTCTATATATATGTACGTGAGATGCACAGAGGGATATTTGCTCTCTGGCATCAAGATAAGTACGTTGTCCATATCACCCAGAAGATGTCATGGACACGACAGTGGTCAGGTGATACAGATCCCATACGGCACATGGAAGTATTGCCGTATAAAGGGAAGGAGTTAGTTGGGGTCGGTCCATCGGACCTGGGGACCACGGCAACAGCTGGGAAATCCAACCTTTTTACCCCAAGTTACATCTCAGCTGAAAAAGACACCGTCTTTTCAGCCTCAATCCTTCCTTTCCCATGAGGGCATGCAGGCAAAAGGCCAGTCATATCTGCCCAGACATAGAGGTAAGGGAAGTAGACTGCAGCAGGCAGCCCCTTCCCAGGAAAAGAAGCCCTCCACCGCGTCTGCCAAGTCCTCAGCATGACGCTGGGGCCATGCAAGCGGACTCAAGGTGGGGGGTAGTCTCAAGAGTCTCAGCGCGCAGTGGGATCACTCGCAGGTTGACCCCTAGATAGTACAAGTATTATCCCAGGGGTACAGATTGGAGAGTCGAGACATCTTCTCCTCGCAGGTTTCTGAAGTCTGCTTTACCAACGGCTCCCTCCGACAGGGAGGCAGCATTGGAAAAAATTCACAAGCTGTATATCCAGCAGGTGATAATCAAAGTACCCCTCCTACAACAAGGAAAAGGGTATTATTTTTCCACACTATATTGTGGTACTGACGCCAGACGGCTTGGTGAGACATAGTCTAAACTGAAATCTTTGAACACTTACATAAAAGGTTCAAATCGAGATGGAGTCACTCAGAGCAGTGATAGCGAACCGGAAAAAAGGGGACTATATGGTGTCCCTGGACATCAAGGATTACCTCCATGTCCAAATTTGCCCTTCTCAACAAGGGTACCTCTGGTTCGTGGTACAGAACTGTCAATATCAGTTTCAGACGATGCCGTTTGAATTATCCACGGCACCCCGGGCCTTTTACCAAGGTAAGGGCCGAAAAGATGTTTTTTCAAAGAAAAAAGGCATCTAAATTATCCCTTACTTGGACGATATCCTGAAAAGGGCAAGTTCCAGAGAACAGTTGGAGGTCGGAAGAGCACTATCTAAAGTAGTTCTACGACAGCACGACTGGATTCTAAATATTCCAAGAATCGCAGCTGTTTTCCGACGATACGTCTGCTGTTCCTAGGAATGATTCTGGGCATAGTCCAGAAAAAGGTGTTCCTCCGGGAGGAAAAAGCCAAGGAGTTATTCGACCTAGTCAGAAACCTCCTAAAACCAGGCCAAGTATCAGTGCATCAATGCACAGGAGTCCTGGGAAAAATGGTGGCTTCTTACGAAGCGATTCCATTCGGCAGATCTCAGGGGATTTGCTGGACGAATGGTCCGGATCGCATTTTCAGATGCATCAGCGGATAATCCTGTCTCCAAGGACAAGGGTGTCTCTTCTGTGGGGGCTGCAGAGTGCTCATCTTTTAGAGGGCAGCACACTCAGCATTCAGGACTGTGTTCTGGGGACCACGGATACCAGCCTGAGAGGCTGGGGAGTAGTCACACAGGGAAAAAATTTCCAAGGAAGTGTGGTCAAGTCTGGAGACTTCTCTCCACATGAATATACTGGAGCTAAGGGCAATTTACAATGCTCTGAGCCTAGGAAGACTCCTGCTTCAAAGTCAACCGGTGCTGATCCAGTAGGACATCATCATGGCGGTCGCCCACGTTATCAGACGGGGCGACACAAGAAGCAGGAGGGCAATGACAGCAAGGATTCTTCGCTGGGCGGAAAATCATGTGATAACACTGTCAGCAGTGTTCATTCCGGGAGTGGGCAACTGGGAAGATTTCCTCAGCATAAATGAATTCCACCCGGAAAAGTGGAAACTTAATCTGGAAGTTTCCACATGATTGTAAACCGTTGGGAAAGACCAAAGGTGGTTATGATGGCGTCCCACCTGAAGCGCCAGGTCAAGAGACACTCAGGCAATAGCTGGGACGCTCTGGTAACACCGTCGGTGTACCAGTCGGTGTATGTGTTCCACCCTCTGCTTTTCATACCCAATGTATTGAAAATGATAGGAAGGAGAGGAGTAAGAACTATACTCGTGGCTCCGGTTTGGCCAAGAAGGACTTGGTTCCCGGAACTTCAAGAGATACTAAGAAGGGTCTTGATTCGGCAAGAACCGTGTCTGTTCCGGGACTTACCGCAGCTGCGTTGACGCCAAGGCGGGTGAACGCCGGATCCTAAGGGAAAGAGGCATTCCGGAAGAGGTCATCCCTACCCTGGTCAGAGCCAGGAAGGAGGTGACCGCACAACATTATCACCACTTAGGTGAAAATATGTGCCAGGGTGTGAGTCCAGGAAGGCTCCACGGAAGAATTTCAACTAGGTTAATTTCTACATTTCCTGCAAACAGGAGTGTCTATGGGTCTCAAATTGGGTCCATTAAGGTTCAAATTTCGGCCTGTTGATTTTCTTCCAGAAAGAAATTGGCTTCAGTTCCTGAAGTCCAGAAGTTGTTAAGGGAGTACTGCATATACAGCCCCTTTGATGTCTCCAGTGGCACTGGGCGATCTCAACGTAGTTTTGGGATTCCTAAAAAATCACATTGGTTTAAACAACTCAAATCTGTGGATTTGATATATCTCACATGGAAAATGACCATGCTGTTGGTCCTGGCCTCGGCCAGGCGAGTGTCAGAATTGGCGGCTTTATCTCACAAAGCCATATCTGATTGTCCATTCGGACAGAGCAAAGCTGCGGACTCGTCCCCAGTTTCTCCTTAAGGTGGTGTCAGCGTTTCACCTGAACCAGCTTATTGTGGTACCTGCGGCTACTAGGGACTTGGAGGACTCCAAGTTGCTGGATGTTATCAGGGCCCTGAAAATATAGTTTCCAGGTTGGCTGGAGTCAGGAAATCTGACTTGCTGTTTATCCTGTATGCACCCAACAATGCTGGGTGCTTCTGCTTCTAAGCAGTCGATTGCTCGTGGGATTGGTAGCACAATTCAACTTGCACATTCTGTGGCAGGCCTGCCACAGTCTAAATCTGTTAAGGCCCATTCCACAAGGAAGGTGGGCTCATCTTGGGCGGCTGCCCGAGGGGTCTCGGCATTACAACTTTGCCGAGCAGCTACGTGGTCGGGGGAGAACACGTTTGTAAAATTCTACAAATTTGATACCCTGGCAAAAGAGGACCTGGAGTTCTCTCATTCGGTGCTGCAGAGTCATCCGCACTCTCCCGCCCGTTTGGGAGCTTTGGTATAATCCCCATGGTCCTTTCAGGAACCCCAGCATCCACAAGGACGATAGAGAAAATAAGAATTTACTTACCGATAATTCTATTTCTCGGAGTCCGTAGTGGATGCTGGGCGCCCATCCCAAGTGCGGATTATCTGCACTACTTGTACATAGTTATTGCTAACTAAATCGGGTTATTGTTGTTGTGAGCCATCTTTTCAGAGGCTCCGCTGTTATCATACTGTTAACTGGGTTCAGATCACAGGTTGTACAGTGTGATTGGTGTGGCTGGTATGAGTCTTACCCGGGATTCAAAATTCCTCCCTTATTGTGTACGCTCGTCCGGGCACAGTACCTAACTGGAGTCTGGAGGAGGGTCATAGGGGGAGGAGCCAGTGCACACCACCTGATCGGAAAGCTTTACTTTTTGTGCCCTGTCTCCTGCGGAGCCGCTATTCCCCATGGTCCTTTCAGGAACCCCAGCATCCACTACGGACTCCGAGAAATAGAATTATCGGTAAGTAAATTCTTATTTTTTGGTGTGTGCTGGCAAAACTCTCCCTCTGTCTCTCCAAAGGGCTAGTGGGGTCCTGTCCTCTGTCAGAGCATTCCAGGTGTGTGTGCTGTGTGTCGGTACGTGTGTGTCGACATGTATGAGGACGATGTTGGAGGAGGCGGAGAAATTGCCTGTAATGGTGATGTCACTCTCTAGGGAGTCGACACCGGAATGGATGGCTTATTTAGGGAATTACGTGAAAATGTCAACACGCTGCAAGGTCGGTTGACGACATGAGACGGCCGACAAACAATTAGTACCGGTCCAGGCGTCTCAGAAACACCGTCAGGGGTTTTTAAAAAAACGCCCATTTACCTCAGTCGGTCGACACAGACACAGACACGGACACTGAATCCAGTGTCGACGGTGAATAAACAAACGTATTCCTCATTAGGGCCACACGTTAAGGGCAATGAAGGAGGTGTTACATATTTCTGATACTACAAGTACCACAAAAAAGGGTATTATGTGGGAGTGAAAAAACTACCTGTAGTTTTTCCTGAATCAGATAAAATAAAATGAAGTGTGTGATGATGCGTGGGTTTACCCCGATAGCAAATATTGGCGTTATACCCTTTCCCGCCAGAAGTTAGGAAAACACCCCTTAGGGTGGATAAGGCGCTCACACGCTTATCAAGTGGCGTTACCGTCTCCAGATACGGCCGCCCTCAAGGAGCCAGCTGATAGGCAGCTGGAAAAATATCCTAAAAAGTATATACACACATACGGTGGTTATACTGCGACCAGCGATCGCCATCAGCCTGGAGATGCAGTGCTGGGTTGGCTTGGTCGAATTCCCTGACTAAAAATATTTTATTGATATAGAGCATTTAATAGGATGCATTCTATATATATGTATGCGAGATGCACAGAGGGATATTTGCACTCTGGCATCAAGATAAGTGCGTTGTCCATATCTCCCAGAAGATGTCATGGACACGACAGTGGTCAGGTGATACAGATCCCATACGGCACATGGAGTATTGCCGTATAAAGGGAAGGAGTTATTTGGGGTCGGTCCATCGGACCTGGGGGCCACGGCTACAGCTGGGAAATCCAACCTTTTTACCCCAAGTTACATCTCAGCAGAAAAAGACACTGTCTTTTCAGCCTCAATCCTTCCGTTTCCCATGTGGGCAAGCGGGCAAAAGGCCAGTCATATCTGCCCAGACATAGAGGAAAGGGAAGTAGACTGCAGCAGGCAGCCCCTTCCCAGGAAAAGATGCCCTCCACCGCGTCTGCCAAGTCCTCAGCGTGACACTGGGGCCGTGCAAGCGGACTCAGGTGAGGTGGGGGGGTAGTCTCAAGAGTCTCAGCGCGCAGTGGGATCACTCGCAAGTTGACCCCTAGATCGTACAAGTATTATCCCAGGGGTACAGATTGGAGAGTCGAGACATTTTTTCCTCGCAGGTTCCTGAAGCCTGCTTTACCAACGGCTCCCTCCGACAGGGAGGCAGTATTGGGAAAAAATTCACAAGCTGTATTTCCAGCAGGTGATAATCAAAGTACCCCTCCTACAACAAGGAAAAGGGTATTAGTCTTCCACACTATATTGTGGTACTGAAGCCAGACGGCTTGGTGAGACATAGTCTAAATCTGAAATCTTTGAACACTTACATAAAAAGGTTCAAATCAAGATGGAGTCACTCAGAGCAGTGATAGAGAACCGGAAAAAAGGGGACTATATGGTGTCCCTGGACATCAAGGATTACCTCCATGTCCAAATTTGCCCTTCTCAACAAGGGTACCTCTGGTTCGTGATACAGAACTGTCAATATCAGTTTCAGACGCTGCCGTTGAATTATCCACGGCACCCCGGGCCTTTACCAAGGTAATGGCCGAAAAGATGATTCTTAAAAGAAGAAAGGCATCTTAATTATCCCTTACTTGGACGATATCCTGAAAGGGGCAAGTTTCCAGAGAACAGTTGGAGGTCGGAAAAGAACTATCTAAAGTAGTTCTACGACAGCACGAGTGGATTCTAAATATTCCAAAAATCGCAGCTGTTTTCCGATGATACGTCTGCTGTTCCTAGGAATGATTCTGGGCATAGTCCAGAAAGAGGTATTTCTCCTGGAGGGGAAAGCCAGGGAGTTATCCGACCTAGTCAGAAACCTCCTAAAACCAGGCCAAGTATCAGTGCATCAATGCACAGGAGTCCTGGGAAAAATGGTGGCTTCTTACGAAGCGATTCCATTCGGCAGATCTCACGCAAAAACTTTTCAGGGGGATTTGCGGGACGAATGGTCCGGATCGCATCTTCAGATGCATCAGCGGATAACCCTGTCTCCAAGGACAAGGGTGTCTCTTCTGTGGGGGCTGCAGAGTGCTCATCTTCTAGAGGGCAGCACATTCAGCATTCAGGACTGTGTTCTGGTGACCACGGATGCCAGTCTGAGAGGCTGGGGAACAGTCACACAGGGAAGAAATTTCCAAGGAAGTGTGGTCAAGTCTGGAGATTTCTCTCCACATGAATATACTGGAGCTAAGGGCAATTTACGATGCTCTGAGCCTAGGAAGACCTCTGCTTCAAAGTCAACCGGTGCTGATCCAGTAGGACATCATCATGGCAGTCGCCCACGTAAACAGACGGGGCGGCACAAGAAGCAGGAGGGCAATGACAGCAAGGATTCTTCGCTGGGCGAAAAATCATGTGATAACACTGTCAGCAGTGTTCATTCCGGGAGTGGACAACTAGGAAGATTTCCTCAGCATGAATGAATTCCACCCGGAAAAGTGGGAACTTCATCTGGAAGTTTCCACATGTTTGTAAACCGTTGGGAAAGACCAAAGGTGGTTATGATGGCGTCCCACATGAAGCGCCAGGTCTAGAGACCCTCAGGCAATAGCTGGGACGCTCTGGTAACACCGTGGGTGTACCAGTCGGTGTATGTGTTCCCTCCTCTGCCTTTCATACCCAGTGTATGGAGAATGATAGGAAGGAGAGGAGTAAGAACTATACTCGTGGCTCCGGTTTGGCCAAGAAGAACTTGGTACCCGGAACTTCAAGAGATACTAGAAAGGATCTTGATTCAGCAAGAATCATGTCTGTTCCATGACTTACCGCAGCCGCGTTGACGGGTGAACGCCGGATCCTAAGGGAAAAAGGCATTCCGGAAGAGGTCATCCCTACCCTGGTCAGAGCCAGGAAGGAGGTGACCGCACAACATTATCACTGCTTAGGTGAAAATGTGTTCCATGGTGTGAGGCCAGGAAGGCTCCACGGAAGAATTTCAACTACGTTAATTCCTACATTTCCTGCAAACAGGAGTGTATATGGGTCTCAAATTGGGGTCCATTAAGGTTCAAATTTCGACCGGTCGATTTTCTTCCAGAAAGAAATTGGCTTCAGTTCCTGAAGTCCAGAAGTTGTTAAGGGAGTACTGCATATACAACCCCCTTTTGATGTCTCCAGTGGCACTGGGCGATCTCAACGTAGTTTGGGATTCCTAAAATCACATTGGTTTAAACAACTCAAATCTGTGGATTTGATATATCTCACATGGAAAGCGACCATGCTGTTGGTCCTGGCCTCGGCCAGGCGAGTGTCAGAATTGGCGGCTTTATCTCACAAAGCCATATCTGATTGTCCATTCGGACAGAGCAAAGCTGTGGACTCGTCCCCAGTTTCTCCCTAAGGTGGTGTCAGCGTTTCACCTGAACCAGCTTATTGTGGTACCTGCGGCTACTAGGGACTTGGAGGACTCCAAGTTGCTGGATGTTGTCAGGGCCCTGAAAATATAGTTTCCAGGTCGGCTGGAGTCAGGAAATCTGACTTGCTGTTTATCCTGTATGCACCCAACAAGCTGGGTGCTCCTGCTTCTAAGCAGACTATTGCTCGTTGGATTTGTAGTACAATTCAGCTTGCACATTCTGTGGCAGGCTTGCCACAGCAAAAAATATGTAAATGCCCATTCCACAAGGAAGGTGGGCTCATCTTGGGCGGCTGCCCGAGGGGTCTCGGCATTACAACTCTGCCGAGCAGCTACGTGGTCGGGGGAGAACACGTTTGTAAAATTCTACAAATTTGATACCCTACCAAAAAGAGGACCTGGAGTTCTCTCATTCGGTGCTGCAGAGTCATCCGCACTCTCCCGCCCGTTTGGGAGCTTTGGTATAATCCCCATGGTCCTTTCAGGAACCCCAGCATCCACTAGGACGATAGAGAAAATAAGAATTTACTTACCGATAATTCTATTTCTCGGAGTCCGTAGTGGATGCTGGGCGCCCATCCCAAGTGCGGATTATTCTGCAATACTTGTACATAGTTATTGTTACAAAAATCGGGTTATTGTTGTAGGAAGCCGTCTTTCAGAGGCTCCTTTTGTTATCATACTGTTCACTGGGTTTAGATCACAAGTTGTACGGTGTGATTGGTGTGGCTGGTATGAGTCTTACCCGGGATTCAAAATTCCTCCCTTATTGTGTACGCTCGTCCGGGCACAGTACCTAACTGGAGTCTGGAGGAGGGTCATAGGGGGAGGAGCCAGTGCACACCACCTGATCGGAAAAGCTTTACTTTTGTGCCCTGTCTCCTGCGGAGCCGCTATTCCCCATGGTCCTTTCAGGAACCCCAGCATCCACTACGGACTCCGAGAAATAGAATTATCGGTAAGTAAATTCTTATTTTTCATACTTTACCACCCACGTGGACTACGATTGGGAATAGTAATCTGCAGCAGTAGCAGAGCAAGGCACCTTGCCTGAAGCATGGCGAGCAAAGCGGTACACTAATTGGGGTTCCATGTGTTTTGATGGTGAACACGTGACCAAAAAAAAAAGAGTTGTGTCTACATTTTCGTGTGTCAATCTTTACACCCTGTTGACCTTACCTACTGCCGACCATTTTTCATGTTGACCTTTTTATGTGTCGACCGTTTGACCCTGTCAACCAATAGTGGTCGACTTAATGACTGTAGACCTTTGTTATGTAGATCTCAAGATCCATACCCGGGTATTTGATACTAATATAAGTTTCTGCAGCGGGATACACTGTGTTCCACAGGGAAAACAGGCACTGAGAGCTCAGTTTCGAGTGGTGCCTGCAGGCAGCAGGTCACCTAACAGGCGGGCTGCACTTGGCAGCCCTGAAAAAGCTATAGAAGACTTCAAAGGACGCAGCACTGTTATGTCAGGGTGACAATCAGCACTGAGTCTCCATTACTTCCCAAGCCGCGTTGCATACTCCCGCGGCTCAGATCTGGGTACTTGCGGCGGAGGAGCTCCGGCCTAGGCACACGGTCGCAGATGTTCTTCTGGTTCGCGTGGCTGCTACGAAGGGAGGAGGTAAGAGGGTCCCTCAGGTGGGTCCCGCCACTAAATAGCGTTACTGTCGCAGTTTAGGGAGGCAGACTGCGACGCTGGCGTGGACACTTACCGAGCAGGGACCCCACTAAATCCGCCAAGGCTTAGGAGTACAGGTCGGGTGTACTAACGCCCCTATTGGTAAGTCTCCGTAGTACCGGCGGAGAGGCCCAGCATAGGGGAGTCGGCGCTTGACCTGTAGCCCCTCCCCCGGCCCAGGGTGCCCCCTATGGGACCTCAGGTGTCACTGTCACCACAAGTTGCTCCTATAGTAAATTCGCCTTGGGCGGACACTTTGTCTACCCAGCTGCAACAGTTGAATCAGTCTTTGGTTAGACAGAAATCTACTCCAGGTCACTCCCGTGTCCCTGGGTCATCTAAGCAAGCTGCTTCCTCCTCACAATCCACTAACTTCTCTGATGTTTCATCTGACGAGGAGGGGGAGCATACGGTCCTGTCAGACTCTGAATCATGTGTTACTGACGAGGATTCTACCTTACAGGTTGATGTCCCTGCCCTGGTGGATGCTATTAAGCAGATCATTCAAATCACTGAGGATGAGGATTCCACTACAGCAGCCAAGAAAACTTGTTTAAACAACAGAAGGTGGTTAAAACTGTATTACCCCATTCTGATCATCTTGTGGACATCAGGAAGGAACCCTGGTCTACTCCAGGTAAGAAATTCACGCTCCCCAAACGGGCTTTGGCTCGCTATCCTCTCCCTGCAGAGTTATGTAGTAAATGGGAAAACCCACCGCTGGTGGATTCTCACGTCACCCGTCTCATGGTGTCGTCTACTCTGCCTGTCCCACTGTCACCTCCCTGAAGGAACCGACAGATAAGTATGTGGAGGGATGCCTGAAGTCTATATATTCCCTTGCAGGGGCCATTCATAGGCCCACCATAGTTGCTTCTTGGGTCGCAAAGGGTATTGAGGCGTGAGTTCAGGCGTAAGAGGATGAGCTGCCCGAGGATATTTCTGACAAAGCCAGACAATAGCTGTCTCACATATGCACTGCCGCCTACTACATTCAGGAGGTGTCCTCTGAGGCGGGGATACTGGCGGCCAAAGCGTCATCCACGTCTGTCCTGGCTCGCCGCATACTGTGGTTAAGGTCGTGGAAAATGGATTTGGACTCCAAGAAGACCTTAGAGGTACTCCCCTTTACTGGGGACATTTTATTTGGAGAGGACCTGAATAAAATAGTGTCTGAATTAGCAGCTCCTCCTACTAATCCTTCTGCTCAGAAGGCGAAGACTACCACTTTTCGTTCCTTTCGACCACAAGGGAAAGCCAAGGGTCAGTCTTACCCCAGATAATCACGTGCTCCCAAGACCACCAAGACGAAGCAGTCCTGGGCAGCCCGTCAGCCTGCTTCAAAACAAGACAAGCCTGCCGCATGATGGGGCGGGCTACCCCTGGGGGACCCCAGGGTGGAAGTCCGACTTCTACATTTTGCCAAGGTCTGGTTAATGACTACTTCAGACACTTGGGTACTGGAAGTTGTCTCTCACGGGTACGCTGTCTCCTTCAAGAGATGTCCCCCTTACCAGTTCTGCACTACGGTACTCCCTTCAGATTCAGTGAAGGTGCAGGCTCTACAAACGGTGGTAGGTTCGCTCCTGAGTACAGGAGTGGTTGTGCTGGTGCCTAAGTCCCAGCGTGGCAAAGACTATTATTCAACCACCTTTCTTGTGCAGAAACCCAATGGGTCTTTTCAGCCTATTCTCAACCTCAAGTCACTGAACAAGTTTGTGAGGGTCGCCAGGTTTCGTATGGAAACATTGCGCTCTATTGTGCTGGCGATGGAACCTGGAGATTACATGGTATCCCTGGATATACAGGATGCTTATCTGCATATTCCTATTGCAATATCGCATCAGCAGTACCTGCCGTTTGCTATTGGCGACAGTCACTACCAATTCCAGGCTCTGTCGTTTGGACTGGCCATGGCTCCTCAGATCTTCACCACGGTTATGGCCATGATGATGGCGCACCTCCATTGCTAGGGAGTCAGAATCCTGCCGTACTTGGACAACCTGCTGATTCTGGCAAGTTCCCACAATGTCCTCAGTCATCTAAAATTTATGGAAGTTGCTTACAAGCCCACAGATGGCTGATCAACTGGAAGAAGTCCTCGCTGGTCCCAGCTCAGAGCATAGTGCACCTAGGGGCACTACTGGACACATACAATCAGAGACTGTTCCTGTCTCCAGTCAAGGTCCTGAAAATCCAGGACAGGATAAGACACTTCATCCGTCACCACAGAGTGTCGATTCACTTGGTGATGCAAGTACTTGGATTGATGGTGTCGACATTCGACATGGTGGAGTACGCTCAATTTCATTCCCGTCCTCTGCAACGATTCATTCTTGCCAAGTGGGACAACCTGCCTCATCGGATCAGATCTCAAAGGATCTTGTTGACTGCGGAGGTTAGTTTGTCGCTGACCTGGTGGCTCCAGGACCAGCAATTGAGCAGAGGCCGTCCCTTCTGGATCCCCGACTGGGTCCTCATGACGACGGATGTCAGTCTGAGGGGATGGGGAGCGGTGTTGGAGCAACACTTTTCAGGGTCGGTGGACCAAGGAAGAAGCACTCCTCCCGATAAACATCCTATAGCTGCCTCTGGTACAGAACAGACCGGTGCAGGTACAGTCAGACAATGCCGCGACACTGGCATACATAAACCATTAAGGCGGCACTCCATGCCACATTGCTATGAAGTAAGTGTCAAAAATCCTTTGTTGGGCAGAACGCCATCTGCCAAGTATATCGGCAGTGTTCATTCCAGGTGTCCTGAAATGGGAAGCTGACTACATCAGTCGCCAGGACGCACACGCCGGAGAGTGTAGTCTTCATCCAGAAGTCTTTCAACTCCTAGTGGACAGGTGGGGTCTGCCGGACGTAGACCTAATGGCGTTTCGACACAATCACAAGGTTTCGGTCTTCGGATCAAGGACAAGGGATCGTCAAGCAGCGTTCGTGGATGCACTGGCAATTCCGTGGAACTTTCGGCTGCCTTACGTGTTCCTTCCAGTGTCTCTCCTACCCAGGGTTCTACGGAAGTTCAAACAGGAAGGAGGAATACTGCTTCTAGTTGCCCCAGGGTGGCCCAGACGCAGAGGCGGATTTAGACCTCATGGGGCCCTAAGCAAGATATCAGTTTGGGGCCCCTCCCTCAATTGCTTGCAATTTCAATCTGCGTCGTTGTACAGATACCATCAGGACACATGCACAGTATGACTCAGATGCATTCGTAGACTGAAAACGACCGCTTGTGTCCAATGCCACCACACCTCTGAATCAGGCCCTATCACTATGCTAACTACTCAGACTACATCCCTGCACTGAGCTACCCCCCGACACTGCATCACTATGCTACATCTGCTCACTATATTACTACGCTACACCCCAACACTACAGCCCGCACTATATCACTGTACAACCTCCCAACACTACAACCTAGCACTAGATCACTAAACTACCTCCCCACATGCATCACTACATCTGCTCACTACTGTATATCATTATGTTACCTCCCCACACTACATCAGAATGCTATTTTCCCACATTACATCCCCACACTATATCACTGCACAGCCTCCCCACACTACTGTACATCACAATGCTATTTCCCCACATTACATCCTCACACTATATCACTGCAATACATCATTGCACTAGGTCACTGCACTCCCTCCTCACACTACGCCATTGCACTCCTCATACTACATCACTCTCCCCACCACCACCACCACTTGGTGAAGTCACTAACAAATGATGCAGCTGGATATAAGCAGCTGCAACTGATACTCATTTGATGTCCCAGCCCCAGGCCAATTCATCATCTTCCCCACCACTCAGCCCAGTGATTCTTTCCTGAGTGTTGCCCATACAGAGTGCATGGTGGGTGAGGATAGGAGAAGTAGAGGACAGGGGGAGTAGCAGAAGTGGGGTCAGGGGATGCAGACAAGAAAGAGCTGCACCCTCTGTGTTAACTAGAGGCATACTGTATAAGCAGTATGCAACAATATGACCCAGTCTCCAAGCCAACTGAGTAATAGACGCTGTCCCAGTTGGCTATTACAGTCCAAGCCAAAATAAATACTGTAACTCCCCTCAACCAACTCCAACACTGGATCAATAGCATTAAAATGTGACATATAGGGGCAGATTCAATTGGGAGCGAAGTTTAGCGTGGTAAAAAACCTTGCTTACCTCGCACCCAATTTTGGATTACTGCGGGTATGCACACTCCTGATACCTGCAGTATCCAATAAAAAGGGTTTTTGGTGCAGAAAACCCTATGGCTGGAAAAAAATAAATGAAAAAAAAACTTATACTCACCTGTCCAGAGGTCTCTGGTAGTTTACATGGCTCCCGGCGGTCTCCACTCCATCTTCCGACTAGGGAGAGGGCTTCTGGGAGTCCCGGGGGCTGCTGGGAGGCACAATGGCAGCAGGAAGATGTAGTTCTCTCAGTGGCCGGTTCTGGGGGGTGGGTCATACTCGCACACAGGGGGGTCACTCACACACAGATTACATTCTTAAACACACTAATACACACTCACAGACACGCCACACACCTTACATACTCACCTTGCTGTATGGACCCGGCTTCCGATGCTGGATACAGAACACACCACTTTGGAAGGTGAGTAATAACCGACTAATTAAGCTAACTGGAAACTTCCTATTGCTTAATTAGTGTTGGGGGGGAAGGGGGGGGTGCTGGGGTGTCAGAGCAAGTCCTGGCTATTTTTCCTAAAATTAACGATTTTAGGAAAATCAGACTTGCTCTGGAGGTGTGAGAAAAAGACACTGCATCCCATTTTCTGTTCCACAATTGAATACCAAAACCCCTGTGGGAAGAACCCAGCACTGCAGGGTTTTTTAAATTTCCTGGCGGCAACTGGATTCCCCCCATAGGCTTACTTCCCCTAAAAAATACCTAACACTACATTACCAGTAGCACTGTTACATCAATACAATATATCCAGTACACAAAATCCCACACATTACAGCAATCAACATTACACAGTATATAATAAAAAATAAGAAGAAATATACTTACGTATTAAAATCTTCTACTGTTGCCTTATGCCTCAGGCTGACACAGGACACACCGCTCAGCATCTGGTTAAGAGGAGAAGTGAGTGATACATCCTCCGATCTCCGGAGATTGCCACCTAGCAGCTCCAGCACAGGGGTGATTTCTATCGGCGGTGGCTATTGTTATGGCGGGGAAAGTGGGGGTTGGGGGGGGGGGGGTTGGGGGGAGCAGTGATACAGGGAGAAAGAGTGAGACTCACAGAGATGGGGAGGGAGGAGGAGACATGGTAGCATCTAGTTACCCTTTGTGGAGAGGACCTTTCCCATAAGCCCCTGGGTCCATGTCACCAACTATTTGGAATAGTAACCTGTGGCGAGCGAAGCGAGACACCAAGCCCGTAGTGTGGCGAGCGTACAATGGTGCATAGAAAAAACAAAATAACCTCAAACAAACGGAGAACTGATAAAACAATAAGGTGCTGTAAGGGCGGAGGTTCTCATCTGCCCTCCCGTGCTGTCACTTCCTGGTCCTGATCACGAAGGGAACATAGGGCGGGATGTACTCATGCTTATTGCCATGGTAAGCATTAGTACCGTTTACCGCAGAGGACAGTTACCGACGAGGCATATGTAGTAAACCTCGGGCACTTAGATGCCCTTCTCACCATCCAGCTGGGTGGCCGAGCCTGGTGGGGGGACAGCCAGCAGCAGGAGCAGCATGCTGGATATCAGCAGCCGAGGGTGCGCGCTGTACATACCTGAGCAGCAGGATATTGAACTGTGCTGAGAGCCTCCTGAGCCCGCACCCCCGGAGCTGCAGTACACCGGCAGAGGACACTCATCCCCCAAGCCCTGCATAGGCCAAAGCGGAAGCCACTTGTTGCCGGTCAACATTCTGCTGATTTCCGGCTTTGGGCTGGTGAAGTCGGAAAAAGAAGACAATGCAAACCACACACAGAGTGGCGCTTTTTGGTGGTAGCGTAAAGGACGCAATTGACGTATATGGATGCACCATGCTTCTTTATCGTACATCATGCATAGTCGAACGGTGTGCGTGTTGCAGCGTGGTGGGTGTATATACGGTAAAAGGCGCAATCACTGAGAAATGCCATAAAGACGCACACAGACACATATTTCATAAAACACAGAAATGACACATACTGTAGACAAAACATGTCCAACACCAGACTTTTATTATAATGTATTTATATAATAGAGTGTAAAATCAGATATATATGTATTATTGGGACAGAACAAGTTTATTATATCATGCTTAGTGTCAAAATGGTCAGGAGAATGTGTGGATTAATTTGATAGCTATGGGTAAATGGTAGCACATTGCAACGATTAGTTATGACCAAATGTATAAATATAAAGTCATATTCTATGAGAACAAAGGACTTCCTGAGAAAACATGTGTGCAGAATCCCAGTGGTTAATCCTTGTATCTACATCTTGAAACTGGACATTGCTTACATATGAACTGACCAATAACACACAATGAATGAGAAACCTCCTTTTCCTGGACCAATGGAAGGAGACCAAAACCAACAACCAGTTAACTCCCACTGTTTGATATATGCAGTTTTCTAAGGCATAGTTAGTAGCTGAGAGGAAGGAGGTTCTATGGGGTAGGGTGATGTATACTGGCTGTATTTGTTTCTTTTGTAACTAAATTCTGTACCACTTACCTAGGCTTATACATGTTATACTGAATGATATCCTGTACGTATGTTATTTTGTATGCATAACTTTTAATATCAAATACATATACAGTATATCTCTGAGTGTTGGACCTCAATATACCATGTGTGTGAGTACTTGCTTTCTCTTAAGGGACATAGTGCTGCGACGTTCATCGCACTATTTTCGTATATGGAAATAAGATGCGCCTTGCGTCCGCAGTATATATTAACGCTGGTAGGTAAATGGTTATTTGAAATCATGGAAATTCACAGGGCTATGCAGGGTTTGGGTGATGAGTGTCCTCTGACGGTGTACTGCAGCTGAGAGGGCATCTCAGTGCCCGAGGTTTAATACATCTGCCTCTTTGGTAACTCTGTATTTATACCCATAACAAATGGAGTTCGGATGTGGTTTTAATTGAGTACTATTGCTCCGTGGACTTGGAATTTATGCTATTAGGTTTCGGCCATTCTATATGCCTAGGGAGTTTTCCATGGTTCTTGTAGCTGCGGTTTACATCCCTCCTCAAGCTAATGTCAGCATAGCATTGGATTCTTTATTTGTCTACCTTTCACGACAGCTTACTTGCCACCCGAACTGTGCATTCGTTGTGGCTGGACACTTTAATCAGGCAAACCTGAAATTGGTCTTCCCTAAGTTGGTGCAGAATGTAAAGTTGCCGACTAGGGGTATTAATACACTTGACCATGTTTATGCGAACATTAAGGATGCCTATAGGACCATTCTATGCCCTCACATTGGACAGTCTGATCATTGCTCACTGTTTATGGTCCCTAAATACCTTCCAGTAGTAAGGAGGAAAAAACCTGTTACTAGGGAGGTAACGGTTTGGCCTGAGGGGGCTTTATTAAGTCTGCAGGGTTGTTTTGAATGTACTAACTGGGATCTGTTTCTGGAAGAAGCAACAGTGGATTCGAATATTAATGTAGATTTTATTGCCTTGTCGGTTTTATTGTATTTTAGATGTTGTATAGAAAGTATTACCAGGAGGAAGGTAGTTCACACATTTCCAAATGATAAGCCATGGATCAATGGTGAGGTCTGTTTCCTGCTGAGAATCAGGGATAGGGCATTTAGATCTAAGGATAAAGATGCATATAAAATTGCCCGTTTAATTTAAAAAAAGGTATCCATTTGGCTAAGTTAGCTTATTTGCAAGAAATTGAAAGTCAGTTTAAGGAATCTGGGGATGCAAGGTCTATGTGGAAGGGGATAAAGTGCCAAACTGACTATAAGGGTTCAATTGTCGATAGGTTAAATAATCCTTCTGGGGATGAGTTTAATAAATTGTATGCTAGGTTTGAGGGTGGTAATTTGTCCCCTACTATGGAAACTGGCGATTCTTTATTGAACGATCCTGTGATTCTGTTGGAATCAGAGGTTATGCTTATGCTTAGGAAGACCAGTTCCAGGAAGGCCCTGGGCCCGGATTGTATTCCAGGAAAGGTTTTACTCATATGTGCCGACCAATTGGCTGGGAGTTTTACAAAAAAAAATTAATTTATCTTTGGCACAATGTATCATCCCTTGTTGTTTCAAAACAACCACTATTGTTCCTATAACTAAGTCTTCTGTGGTAAATGGTCTGAATGATTTTCGATTGATTGCTCTCACTTCATTGGTTATGAAGTGTTTTGAAAGGGTTGTTTTGAATCACTTAAAGGGAGGTATTTCATTGGGGATTGACCCCTATCAGTTTGCCTAGAGGCAGAATAGGTCAACTGAGGATGCGGCCTTATGGTTCTACATAGGGTTCTCTGTCATTTGGAGAATAGAGACTCCTATGTTAGACTATTATTTGTGGACTACAGTTCCGCCTTTAATAGTGTTGTGCCAAATATATTGATTAATAAGCTTTTAAAGATTGGCTATGATACGCATATCTGGGATTGGTTGTTGGACTTCTTGACGAATCGTCCTCAGTCAGTCAGGATGGGCCCTGTCTATTCGTCAGAATTGATATTGAATGTAGGAGTTCCTCAGGGCTGCGTCTTAAGTCCTTTTTTATATTCTTTGTATACCTTTGATTGTATGTCCCATTCAGATTCAAGTTTTATGGTAAAATTTGTGGATGACACTACACTTGTGGGGTTGATTACTAAAGGAGAGGAGGATAGTTACAGGGAGGAAGTAAAGCAACTAGTTGAATGGGGAGAGCATAATAAAGTGCTGTTGAACAACAAGAAAACAAAGGAAGTTGTTATTGATTTTAGGAAGTCTAGGAAAACCCCTGTACATCCGCTTTTCATCTATGATGAGGAAGTAGAAAGGGTTTTAGGAATAACATTTTTAGGAATACATTTCTAAAGATCTGTCCCGGTCTTCGCATATCACTGCCGTGGTGGGAAAGGCTCAGCAACGCCTCTTCTTTCTGCGAAGACTTCG
Organism: Pseudophryne corroboree; assembly: GCF_028390025.1. Classification (NCBI taxonomy): domain Eukaryota; kingdom Metazoa; phylum Chordata; class Amphibia; order Anura; family Myobatrachidae; genus Pseudophryne; species Pseudophryne corroboree. The sequence continues at coordinate 547,936,144 of NC_086444.1, read as the reverse complement.
GGCAGCGGGTTTCCAAAAAACGATTTTAGTTAATTTCTACTGCTGCGTGATTGAGAGTCTGTTGACATATGCAATCACGGTGTGGTATGGTAATAGTAAATGCGCTGATCGTAATACACTGTGTAGGGTATTTAAATCTGTTGAGAGGATTATTGGTCAACCCCTGCCTAAATTGGAGGCGATATTTAATAAAAGGAGTGTGGCTTAGGCTAATAGGATAATTAGGGATAGTAGCCATCCTTGTCATTCAGTCTTTTCCCACTTGTCCTCTGGGAAGCATTATAGGTGTCTTGGTTGCCATTCTAGCAGGATGAGCAATAGTTTTTTTCCTTATATAATTGTTGGTTTGAACTCTCATTTGTCTACGGAAGCATAAGTGTACTATATTGCAATTTCACTTCATTTTCATTTTCTAATGTTTTTTTTAGTGACAATAAACTATTATCTCTCTATCTATCTCTCTAACTGGCCTCTGCGGTAAACTGTACAAATGCTTACCATGGCAGTAAGCATTAGTACATCCCACCCATAGACACAACCAAGGAGACATGGAGAGAGAGAGAGAGAGAGAGAGAGAGAGAGAGAGAGAGACAGGGAGGGAGCGAGACACACAGGAAGAGATAGACATGAAGAGAGATAGAGAAATGGACATGAAGAGAGAGTGACATCGGGAGGGAGAGAGACTGACATGAGAAGGGACACATAGATAGAGACAGACACAGGGAGGGAGAGTGACATGGAAAAACACACAGGGAGGGACAGACATGCAGAGAGAGAGAAAGAGAGATATGGACATGAAGATAGAGTGACTTTGTTGATAGAGTGAGAGTGGACTTGGAGAGAAGGACAAACAGAGAGAGAGAGAGTCAGACACAGAAACAGACAGACATGGGGAGGGAATACAGTGAGCACTCACCCGTCTAGCCAGCACCCCTTCCGCATGCGAGTCACTTCCTACTTCCTCACCCGGCCAGCTCTGTGCTGTCTCAAAGGCCCATGGGAACTGCCTGAGAGGAGCTGGCCGGGCGAGTGACTCTGCAGCTCCCCCTACATTCAGTCAGCCCAGCCTCCACGTAAGATTAATGAGGCTGCAGGTGCACTTTACACACATACATCACAGCCTGTCCTGCAGCCCTGACTAAAGCAAGGGTAACTTCAGTCATCTGCACAGATAGATCGGCGGTGGCTTGTTTGGTTTTTCAGGGGGATGGGGAGGTGATACCCTCCGCAACTAGGGTTGCCATCTCATCCCTTTAATTCTGGAGACCTGTGATTTACACAGGTTTTGTGGCTGATTAAAACCAGGTGGAATGCAGGCTTGAATTTAATCAGCCACAGAACCTGTATTATTCATAGGTCTCCAGGATTAAAGGGATGAGGTGGCAACCCTATCCGCAACTGTGGAGGATCATGTGCATGCCCAGGGTGAGCGGACGGAGGGTGAGCTGGCTGACACTGCTGGGGGGTGCAGGGGAGACAGATTGCTACCATCCGCGGCTGCAGCATGGACGGTAGCATTGGCGGCAGCTATTGTTTGATATAGCAGGGGGGAGGGGTTATACCGTCCACAGCACCAGCTCCAACGGGGTTATTATCAGCGGCATCTATTGTTAAGTAAAGCAAGGGGTAGGGGTGATACTGTCCGCCTCTGGGGACTGGCCCTGTCCGGGCCCCTGGTAGCTGCTGGGCCCTAGACGGCTGCCTTTGTTGCCTAGAAGTAAATCAGCCACTGCCCAGACGGCATTGGTTCTCAGACCTGCAGGGTCTATCGATGGGGCATCCTCTTCTGCTTCCTCAACGACCAGACCTCCTCGTACAGGGCCCTTGTCTCTACCCAGACCTGGCCAGACTGGCTTTGATGGCATGGCTCTTAAAGCATCACTCCTGAGAGACAAAGGATTTTCAGAGGTGGTTATTCAAACAATGTTGAAAGACGCAAACCGGCATCTGCCCGGATTTATTACAGGGTTTGGAATTCTTACTTCACCTGGTGTACTGAGAAGAATTACGATGTCCATAGATTCAGAACTTCCAGGATACTGTCTTTTCTGCAAAGAGGCCTGGACTTAGGTCTTCGTCTGGCGTCCCTCTAGGTTCATATATCTGCCTTGTCGGTTTGGTCTCAGAGTAAAATTGCCTCTATCCATGATGTTCAGACGTTCATTCAGGGTGTTATTCGGATTCAGCCTCCCTATGTCCCTCCTATGGCTCCATGGGATCTGTCTGTTGTGCTGAATGATCTGCAAGAGTCTCCATTTGAACCTCTTGAATTGGTGGACCTTAAATGGCTTACGGCCAAGGTCTTGTTTTTACTGGCTATTGCCTCTGCTAGAAGGGTGATGGACTTAGGCGATTTGTCTTGTCGTCCACCCTTTCTCATATTCGACCGGGACCGAGCAGTTCTACGAACTCGCCCAGGTTATTTACCTAAGGTGGTGTCATCTTTTCACCTTAACCAAGAGATTGTGGTTCCGGCCTTTGTCTCTTCAGATTTGTCTCCCAAAGAACATTTTTTGGATGTAGTTAGGGCTCTCCATATCTATGTGGAGAGGACTGCCTCTATCAGGAGGTCAGATTCCCTTTTTGTTTTGTTTGGTATTCACAAACGTGGCTGGCCTGCGAATAAGTAAACCATGGTCAGATGGATTAGAATGGTGATTGTACAAGCCTATGCGCAGGCTGGATTCCCGGCTCCTGCTGCAGTTAAAGCCCATCCTACTTGGTCTGTTTGATCTTCTTGGGCGATACGCCGTGGCGCGTCCCCAGAACAATAGTGCAAGGTGGCTACGTGGTCCTCAGTGAACACGTTCATTAGGTTCTATGCCTTTGATACTTCCGCCTCCCAGGATGCTTCCTTTGGACGCTGGGTTATTTTACCCACTAAGACGCGTCCCCTCCCTTGAGGAAATGCTTCAAGACATCCCCAATGTTTTCCCTGTGGAACACAGCGAACCCTGCTGCAGAAAAGGAGCGTTATTGTAGACTTACCATGGTTAACTCTCTTTCTGCGAGGTACACTGGGTTCCACAGGGCGCCCTCCCTGACGCACATAGCTTCTTTGGTTTGAATGGCATTAGCCGCTGGTACCCTCTCTTGTCATGAGATTGTGGTTCTTTGTGACTAACATCTGCCTTCTCTTTTACCTGCTCCTGCATTGGACTGGTTAACGAAACTGAGCTCTCAGTGCCTGGAGGCGGGGTTATAGAAGAGGCCCTAATGCATCCTGGGACAGTCAAAGCTTTGCCTAATGGTGCTACTAGATCCAAGATCCCGCTCTGCACCCCATGTTTTCCCTGTGGAACCCAGTGGACCTCGCAGAAAGAGAGTTAACCATGGTAAGTCTACCATAACTCTCCTTGTTCCATTTAAGAATTACACTAATTTACTGGGAGATATTTTGTTTAGTATCAAAGTGATGACAATGAATATGGCGCTGGTATTTACCATAACTTAATTTTCTGTCTCCTTTCTCAGAGATCCTCTGCCGAGTTGCCGGCATCCCAGCGTTGTCTAATGTGTAATGGATGGCTGTTTGCGTATGCACGCAAATTCAGGTAGAAAAGAACACAGTCTGGGAACTTTACTGATTCTAATGCAATGTCATCCAAGTGTCCCACTTCAGGTGCACCTAACAATGGTGCTTGCAGCATTTATGGTACATAAAGCTGGGTACACACTGGAATGAAATTACCATAGGCGTTTCTATCATGAGTGTAATGTGTGCAGTGCACATGGGCCCCTGGGTACAGTGGGGGCTCACACCAAACACACTACACCCATATTGTTTTAATACCTTTCCAGAGTCCCACGATGGGCGCAGCAGCCGCGGCAAAAATAACACCCAAAATGGCCACCACGCATGTGTAGTAAAAAATTTGTCTCTGAGCCATGGCTGAAGCAATGTTTCCGGAGACCTGCACTTGCGCAGCATACTTCTAACATAAAAGATCCTTAACAAAAGCCACAAATTAAAATGGAAGCAATCCAGGGAGACATAATTAAGGGCAGTCCAGTGCTTGTAAAGAGTTAGCAAACCCTCACAGTAGGTTAGGCATCCAGCAGTATGCCACCGATTTGGGGTGACATATACAATCAATCCCTCCAAGATGAGGAGTGCCATCATTCTGTCTCACCCAGGCACAAACATATCTAGTTATACTCTGCCACTGAAAATATTGGATGTCTATCAAGGAAACTCTAATATAAATGAGTGTGTGTAGAAAAAGAGTCATGTTAAGTGGGGAGCCCCCGCTATTTAAGTGTCCATTCCCATGTGGACTAGCTGTCCACTTGTCAATCTGCTAAATGTCCCTCCCAAAATGGCTGCCGCCTTGGTGGAGACAGATGCCACAGGTCATGCTTGACCTCTAGCATCTGACAAAGCCGGGAAGTGCCAGGAGTGCAACCTCTAGTGGCAGCATTACCCCACTGGAAATGAGCATTACACATGCCTGGCAACGAGCATTCACCCCTGGCAATGAGCATTACACACCACTGGCAACAAGCATAACACCCAGGGCATGAAACCCCTAGCAATGAGCGTTACACCCCTGGCAATGAGCATGACACCTAGAGCATGAAACCCCTGGCAACAAGTATTACACTCCTGACAACAAGCATAACACCCAGAGCATAAAAACCCCTGGCAATGAGCATTACACACCACTGGCAACGAACCTAACACCTAGAGCATGAAACCCCTGACAATGAGCATTACACTCCTAGAAACAAGCATTACACCCAGAACATGAAAACCCCTGGCAACGAGCATTATACCCAGAGCATGAAAACCCCTGGCAACGAGCATGACACCCAGAGCATGAAAACCCATGACAACGAGTAGGTAATTTAAAAGTAATTAGAAGCCTTACTTTAGGGGAATGTGGTATGAGGCATAATGTGTCACAGGCTTAACTGTATGTGGCATAATGTGACACAGGCATTACGGTATGGCATAATGTGTCACAGGCATTATGGCGTGTTGCATATTGTGTCAGGAGCATTACGGTGTGTGGTATATTGTATAATTTATTATCAGTTTCTTATATAGGGCAGCATATAATGTTGCGCTTTACAATTAGAACAACAGTTATAGAACAAAACTGGGCAAAAACAGACAGACATAGAGATAGGAAGGCCCTGCTCAGAAGCTTACAATCTATAGGTATAATGGGCATTACAGTCTGTGACATAATGTGTAAGGGACATTACGGTGTGTGGCATAATGTGTCAGTGGCATTACGGTGTGTGGCATAATGTGTAAGGGGCATAGCAGTGTGGCATAATGTGTCAGGGGCATTATGGTGTGTGACATACTGTATCACGGGCATTGCGGTGTGTAGTATAATATGTCAGGGGCATTGTGGTGTGTGGCATAATGTGTCACAGGCATTACGGTATGTGGCATACTGTATCACAGCCATTACTGTGTGTGGCATATTGTATTATGGGCATTGCAGTGTGTGGTATAATGTGTCAAGGGGCATTGTAGTGTATGCATAATGTGTCGCAGGCATTACGGGATGTGGCATAATGTGTCACAAACGTATCTAGTTATACTCTGCCACTGAAAATATTGGATGTCTATCAAGGAAACTCTAATATAAATGAGTGTGTGTAGAAAAAGAGTCATGTTAAGTGGGGAGCCCCCGCTGTTTAAGTGTCGATTCCCATGTGGACTAGCTGTCCACTTGTCAATCTGCTAAATGTCCCTCCCAAAATGGATGCCGCCTTGGTGGAGACTGATGCCACAGGTCATACTTGACCTCTAGCATCTGACAGAGCCGGGAAGTGCCAGGAGTGCATACCTCTAGTGGCAGCATTACCCCACTGGAAACGAGCATTACACATGCCTGGCAACGAGCATTCACCCCTGGCAATGAGCATTACACACCACTGGCAACAAGCATAACACCCAGGGCATGAAACCCCTAGCAATGAGCGTTACACCCCTGGCAATGAGCATGACACCTGGAACATGAAACCCCTGTCAACAAGTATTACACTCCTGACAACAAGCATTACACCCAGAACATGAAAACCCCTGGCAATGAGTATTACACGCAGAGCATAAAAACCCCTGGCAATGAGCATTACACACCACTGGCAACGAGCCTAACACCTAAAGCATGAAACCCCTGACAACGAGCATTACACTCCTAGAAACAAGCATTACACCCAGAACATGAAAAGCCCTGGCAACGAGCATTACACCCAGAGCATGAAAACCCCTTGCAACGAGCATGACACCCAGAGCATGAAAACCCATGGCAACGAGCAGGTAATTTAAAAGTAATTAGAAGCCTTACTTTAGGGGAATGTGGTATGAGGCATAATGTGTCACAGGCATAACAGTATGTGGCATAATGTGTCAGGGGCATTACGGTGTGTGACATAATGTATCATGGGCATTATGGTGTGTGGCATATTGTGTAATGGGCATTAAAGTGTTGCATAATGTGACACAGGCATTACGGTATGGCATAATGTGTCACGAAATTATGGTGTGTTGCATATTGTGTCAGGGGTATTACGGTGTGTGGTATATTGTATAATTTATTATCAGTTTCTTAAATAGCGCAGCATATAATGTTGCGCTTTACAATTAGAACAACAGTTATAGAACAAAACTGGGCAAAAACAGACAGACATAGAGATAGGAAGGCCCTGCTCAGAAGCTTACAATCTATAGGTATAATGGGCATTACAGTCTGTGACATAATGTGTAAGGGACATTACGGTGTGTGGCATAATGTGTCAGTGGCATTACGGTGTGTGGCATAATGTGTAAGGGGCATAGCGGTGTGGCATAATGTGTTAGGGGCATTATGGTGTGTGACATACTGTATCACGGGCATTGCGGTGTGTAGTATAATATGTCAGGGGCATTGTGGTGTGTGGCATAATGTGTCACAGGCATTACGGTATGTGGCATACTGTATCACAGCCATTACTGTGTGTGGCATACTGTATTATGGGCATTGCAGTGTGTGGTATAATGTGTCAAGGGGCATTGTAGTGTATGCATAATGTGTCGCAGGCATTACGGTATGTGGCATAATGTGTCACAAACGTATCTAGTTATACTCTGCCACTGAAAATATTGGATGTCTATCAAGGAAACTCTAATATAAATGAGTGTGTGTAGAAAAAGAGTCATGTTAAGTGGGGAGCCCCCGCTGTTTAAGTGTCGATTCCCATGTGGACTAGCTGTCCACTTGTCAATCTGCTAAATGTCCCTCCCAAAATGGATGCCGCCTTGGTGGAGACTGATGCCACAGGTCATACTTGACCTCTAGCATCTGACAGAGCCGGGAAGTGCCAGGAGTGCATACCTCTAGTGGCAGCATTACCCCACTGGAAATTAGCATTACACATGCCTGGCAACGAGCATTCACCCCTGGCAATGAGCATTACACACCACTGGCAACAAGCATAACACCCAGGGCATGAAACCCCTAGCAATGAGCGTTACACCCCTGGCAATGAGTATGACACCTAGAACATGAAACCCCTGGCAACAAGTATTACACTCCTGACAACAAGCATTACACCCAGAACATGAAAACCCCTGGCAATGAGTATTACACCCAGAGCATAAAAACCCCTGGCAATGAGCATTACACACCACTGGCAACGAACCTAACACCTAGAGCATGAAACCCCTGACAACGAGCATTACACTCCTAGAAACAAGCATTACACCCAGAACATGAAAACCCCTGGCAACGAGCATTACACCCAGAGCATGAAAACCCCTGGCAACGAGCATGACACCCAGAGCATGAAAACCCATGGCAACGAGCAGGTAATATAAAAGTAATTAGAAGCCTTACTTTAGGGGAATGTGGTATGAGGCATAATGTGTCACAGGCATAACAGTATGTGGCATAATGTGTCAGGGGCATTACGGTGTGTGACATAATGTATCATGGGCATTATGGTGTGTGGCATATTGTGTAATGGGCATTAAAGTGTTGCATAATGTGACACAGGCATTACGGTATGGCATAATGTGTCACGGGCATTATGGTGTGTTGCATATTGTGTCGGGGCATTACGGTGTGTGGTATATTGTATAATTTATTATCAGTTTCTTAAATAGCGCAGCATATAATGTTGCGCTTTACAATTAGAACAACAGTTATAGAACAAAACTGGGCAAAAACAGACAGACATAGAGATAGGAAGGCCCTGCTCAGAAGCTTACAATCTATAGGTATAATGGGCATTACAGTCTGTGACATTATGTGTAAGGGACATTACGGTGTGTGGCATAATGTGTCAGTGGCATTACGGTGTGTGGCATAATGTGTAAGGGGCATAGCGGTGTGGCATAATGTGTCAGGGGCATTATGGTGTGTGACATACTGTATCAAGGGCATTGCGGTGTGTAGTATAATATGTCAGGGGCATTGTGGTGTGTGGCATAATGTGTCACAGGCATTACGATATGTGGCATACTGTATCACAGCTATTACTGTGTGTGGCATACTGTATTATGTACTGTATTATGGGCATTGCAGTGTGTGGTATAATGTATTGGGCATTGTAGTGTATGCATAATGTGTCGCAGGCATTACGGTATGTGGCATAATGTGTTGGGCATTATGGTGTTTGGCATATTGTGCAATGGGCATTAAGGTGTGTGGCATATTGTGTAATGGGCATTGTGATGTGTGGCATAATGTGTAAGTGACATTATGGTGTGTGGTATTATGTGTAATGAGCATTGAGGTGTGTGGTATAATGTGTAATGGGGTGATTCTCCAGAAAGTGAACATAAAGTCCCGTACATCACTTGCTTTTAATTTTGTTTTCCTTTTAAACTGGTTTGTTAAGAAATTGTTCTTATATGTAAACTTAATTGCTTAGTAGCAATGCCTTACCCTGTAACTTAAGACCCACAAAAATCTTGGTATTCTGGAGAAGTATGTCATTTGAATTTGTGTAGTTGTCCCGTGCATCACTGAGAATCGCCCAATGGGCATTATGGTGAGTGGCATATTGTGTAATGGGAATTCCGCTTCTAGGGGCAGATGTATTAACCTGGAGACGGCATAAGGAAGTGATAAACCAGTGATATGTGCAACGTGATAAACACACCAGCCAATCAGATCCTAACTGTTAATTTACATATTGGATCTGATTGGCTGGTGCGTTATCACCTTGCACATATCACTGGTTTATCACTTCCTTATGCCTTCTCCAGGTTAATACATCTGCCCCCTAGTGAGGCCACGCCCCCCTTTTACCATGTTTAGAGGATGGCAAAGAGTAAGCTATCAGAGTACCATGATCATCATGCACGGGATGTAACTCTCATTTGAGCCAGTGATAGGTCACTCTCCAGCCTGTCTCCATCCAGTTGATATATATGGGCATTTCTTAGGGTACTACAGTTAGCTGCACGCCGGTTTCCCAATCACAGACAAATCATTGTGAAATTAAACATATCTCCTAGCTGTACCTGCAGTCAGGAAAGAGTCCTTCTGAACGGGACTGTCACCTAAAATCAGGACTGCCTCAGCAGAATCAGGACAGTTGGCAGACTTTCCTGCTGTGTGCTTCCAGCTTTGCATAAAGCTATTTCTTTAAACAGGTCTAAGTTTTGCACAAATCAAGTCAATTTACAGCATAGCATTCACATTTAATAAACAGACCTATATCTCTCCAAACCAGACCAGAATTTAATTAGTATTCACACTAAATAATAAACCTGTTCCCCCCTAACAATCTTGCTTTGCTCTTTTTACATCCAATGTTCACATTTAATAAATCAACCTATCACTTCAAATATGTCTCCCAACATCAAATTATTAGTATTCACATTTAACAAATAGCTCTATTTCTCACAAAACTCAGCCTTCCATTCAATTAATAATCCCCAAACCAGCCCAGCATTAAATTAACAGTCCTGTCACTCCATCTGAAAATAACAGGCACCACCATGACCCCACTATTGAACAAATAGCCCCATCAATAAATATTTATGCCACACCCACCATTAAATCATTAACACGCACCTCATCATTACTTTATGAATCCACGACAACATGTCTACCTACATTACATTGAGAATCCTTGCCCTATCCACACACTTCTACCATCCAGTGCTAAAGTCGCTGACTCTTCTGTCTACCTCTCATTCTGGCTGCCTCTGTGGGAAGGTGTATGCATGCCATTTGGCCAGCAGAGGATAGAGGGGGAAGGATGTTTGTGTGTATAGGGAACTACTCTGTATGATTCTTAACCACAAGCAGTAACACTTTGGGACCCAGGGGGATGGGGGTGTTTTTGAGCAACCTGGGTGTGCATTCCATGCAACTGTAACCCCCTACCAGGTGACATCACACACTCCTTCCTTTATGTATAGTATCTCATGTTGGGCCTGCTGGGGAGGAAGCAGTTTAGCTACCCCATACTTCTACAAAAGTCAAAATGATTCTGAAAGAAAACCACATGATAGTATATTTAGATTTCCACTGGTTGATTTGTGCTATTTATTGGATAACCATCCTCTTACCCTATACAGGTGTGTCCTGGATGAGCTCACAGTCACTGGTGAGAGGGATCAGGGCTCATGTCAACTGTCATAACTGTAACGTTGCTGCTATTGACTACAGCACATGTGGTTTGTATATCACCATGGCCTAACTAGCACCAATGTATGTGATGTCAAAGGCGTCATAACGCGGCTTGTGGTCTCTGCCACTTTGACCACGTTTGTTTGGTTTACTTAAATATCAGCTGACAGCTGGTTGAAATTCATGAGGGAATGACAGTGTACTGCATTGCTGGATTGCCTAATGAGACATTGGGGGTCATTCTGACCTGTTCGCTCGCTGCTTTTTGTCGCAGCCGAGCGAACGGGTCCCTACTGCGCATGTGCCGGCGCATGCCAGATGGCAGAAGGCCGTAGCAGGGCTGCGATCGCCTCTGCCTGATTGACAGGCAGAGGCGATCACTGGGCGGGAGGGAGCGGAACGGCTGCGTTTGGCCGTCATTTCATGGGAGCGGTCCGGCCAACGCAGGCGTGGCTGGACCGAACGGGGGGTGGGCCGCACCGGCTGCGTGATGTCACACGCAGCCGCTGCGGGCCGGGGAACGATGAGTAGCTCCCGGCTATCACGCTAAAGCTGCGCTGGCCGGGAGCTACTCTTGAAGTGGGGGGCGGCACTGACATGCTTGGCGGACTAGCTCTGTGCTGGGCGTCCCCCCGCATGTCAGTGTGAATGATCGTAGCTATGCTAAATTTAGCACAGCTACGATCAACTCGGAATGACCCCCATAGAGGGGGCAGTGTGCTCCAGTACTGGGTCCAATGATAATGAGAGCAACTTCAAATTGGATGTCACCAGTTCCCCTGGAATGGGCAATATCAATGAATTAATTTGATGCGCTCATTTTGTATGATCCTGTTTGTAATAGTTACATAAGACCTAACGCACTGTTAATAACATTCTGGGTGCAAGAAAATGGAATTAATAAATAGGTACTTTGGACCCTATTCAGGGTGAGTAGCTGATTCTGCTAAAAAGCAGAATCCGCTTCTCAGTATGGTCGCATGCTGGGGGCTGCCCAGCACGGGGCAAGGCCGCCCAGCATGCCAAGTCCTGCCCAGCGCTGTGATTGCAATCTAATTGTGATCGCATTGCTGACCAGGGAATTGCAGATGCCCCCCCCCACCCCCCGCATATTCAGTGCCGCCATTTTCTTTATCGGAGTGGCTGCATCCCTAAAAACGGTCAGGCCACACCTGGACCACTCCCCCACAGTGGTTCATCCCCGCCCACCCCATTGCCGCCGGCGTCAACCGTGTTGCGGTCGCATCCTTCCAGGATGCAACAACAATGTGAATGGCCATGCACGCATGCTGTGGCCACGGCGCATGTGCAGATCTCAAAAAAAAAATCGCCCGTTTGCGATTTTTGGAGAACTGCAACCCATACTGAATGAGGGCCTTCATTCATTGTTTATTAATTTATTCATTGATAAATGATCTAATTAATTGATTTTTTTTTTTGTTCACAAAGGTGACATTTAAGCATAACAAATATGTAGATGTACATTACAATACAATACGATAAAATACATGAAGAGGTAGGTGAAAAGAGAGAACAGAAGCATCCAAAATGTAGAGTGGATTAGAAATTGGAATATAAAGTAGAAAAAAGAACTGTAAAAAAACTATTGAGAAAATGACACACAAAAAAATGGGGGGGGGAAATAATTATAAACTGTGCAATAAAAATGTTACCTAAAAAAATGAATGGACTTTTGAAAATGTGCTGAATGTGGAATGTGCTATCTAACCTACCACGTGGCCCACAGAGATGTCCTGATTCAGAGGTGCACACAAAATGGAAGCAATGCTGAGGTTCATGTAGGTGCATACGTTACCCTGAGTGTACGCACAATGGCGCTGTTGCGTTTGGCTCAAATGGCATCAGAAATGGAACAGCAAAGTGATGGTAATTCCTGGGCGGTGACTGGAAGGTGGCCTGAAGTGAATGCAAAAAAGTCTGTATCGTTATGAGAGTGTCGTGGGCGAATCATTGTAAGCGGTTGCTTTCTCAGGCGCACACCCGCTTCAACAGTGGCCATGTTCATACAGAGAAACTGCACCTGCAAAGGGCAGGTGCAAGTGGTGATTGTGAGCCAATGTTGGTATGTCCAGAATCATCAGAAGTGCTACAGTGTGCAGAGATGCAGAAAGTGAGCATCTCTATGCTTGCTCATTCAGGCGCAATTATAATCAATTGCATTTTGCCAGGCCCAACAAGGTTTGGGGCATGAAATGGGGCAGCTAAGAAGCACAGGCACCAGATTTTATTGTTTTGAATAAGTAGATGTAGTTGTGCAAGGTTTAAATAGCTTTGGCCAAAAATTTGACACTTGGAACCCACAAGGCATGGTCACTGATGTGTGACCCACTTGCAATTAAACTTCACCAGAAGATTTTGGGCATGAAATAGGGTGGTAAAGCATTCACAAGTACTAATTTTATTGATTTAAATAAGTACCTGTAGTTGTGTAAGAGTTAAATATCCTTGGTCAACAAATTAGTACCTGTGCCCGCTTTACCACCCTATTTCATGCCCAAAACCTTGTTGGTCAAAGTAAATTACAATTGGGTCATACTGTACGTCAGTGATTGATTTCTCAACACAAAGATGTTTCTCTCCATAATCTATGACCTTCTCAAACTTGTTGGGACTTGGATCTTGGTCATCTCATTTCTAATGCTCAATAGTATGTCTAGGTGTTTGAATCATATCAAATTGCCTACACGCCATACGGCCCACACAGTTTAAGTTTTGCTGAAGAAATTGTGTAGAGGTTGGCCATGTTTTCCATGTTTTCTGGACTTGCACTATGCTCCATAACATTTAGAATTAGTTTTTTTTGTAGTTAATAAGGTGCTACAGCTTGATTTAGTGCCAGCACCCGAAACAACTGTCCTCCATAAGTATATCCTCCCCATGTCGTCTCTCATGAGAGGTATGTTCAAGGATATATCTTTACTAGCTGATTACCCATGCTTCGCTACGGAATTTCAAGTATTTCCATGCGTATAACTTTAATTTTGAAGCACTTCCTGGTAAACTAATTAGACTTACAACAGAACATGCTCCGCCCACCGCTGCCAATCTTTGTCAGGCCGCACCTCTGGGCAGGCCTTCCCCGAATTGATGCTGTCAAAAGTGTGGCGCTGAGGAGAATAATCCGCCTTCTTATCTGCCCCGTCCCACCTCTGATGCTGCCCTGCTCAGTGCTGTAAATGCTGGGACGACAGGCCAAGCTCCGTCCACTGTATATTAAATAATTAAGGTTTGCAGGGATAGGCTGACTCTATTCCAAAGGGCCCTAGGTGTCCTTACTTAGCGTCTCACTCTCCTTAGGGCTTCTCCTTTGAGGTAAAAAGGTTAAGATTTTTGCACAACACTTAAAGTCACTGGGAGAGCTGTCCAGACCCTTTACACAGCAGATAAGCAGTTACTGACTATCAAGCTTTCCTTTAATGCATTTAAGAGTCGAAATATCTCTCACTCCTTTCCTCCTCTTACTCTCTGAGAGGTTCGGCAACGTTTAGTTCAAGTGATAGGTTAACCTCTGATAATTGAGACACTATCCTCTCCTGACTGGAAATAGGTTAGTTAACTTATATCTGAAATCCAGGGTTGGACTGGCTCACAGGGGTATCCCCCGATTATCCCCACTGCCTGAGGGCCCACCCCCTCCTCTAGGAATAAGGTTCCATACTGTGTTACTGTGATATGTTACATTATACTGCACTGCACAGGAATATGGTGTATATTCTACATTGCATTGCTGTTATTAGTCTTGTACATTACTATGCACTAGCAGTAAATACTTTATATATAATGGTTACTCAAGCCTCCGTGGAGCCTGGCCACATCCATAAATATGGGCCCCTATTACTGCATTTCCCTGGTGGGCCTTTCATGCCCCAGTCCGACACTGCTGAAATCTATATATATAAAAGGCAAATACCACTGACATCACAAAATCTCCTGAACCATAAGGCTGCACTTCCTTGCCAGTGGCAGTTTTAGAGCAGTCCAATATTTAAATAGGGAAGACACACCCAGCGATGTTTGACAGTATTTAGGGGCAGCAGTTGATGTGACTCCCCTATTTGAATAATGCAGTGCTCTGCAACTGCCACTGCAAGAAAGTTCAGAAACAGAGCATTGTGTCCTCCCCCATCCACGAGTTGGTATCGTCGGCACCATGCATCCTTTATAGCCCTGGCTGCATGGGCTGTCTTAACACTCCTCTGTAAGGGAGGATTTTCTCATCCCTTTTAACCCCTTTGTGGGTGGAATTTTGAAAAATCCCTTAGTGGGTGCCTACGTCACAAAAGCAAGCTACTGTCCAAATATCTAGATCCTAGTCCTTATGGTTCAGGAGATTTTGTGATGAGTCTGTGGTATTTGCCTTTTCCAATGATGGACGGACCGAGCGGCCTTGCACTAGATCAGAGCTGGCTATATACAGCTACTAACTGGGAACTGGTTAGTAATATTACATTTAGGAGATTTAATTAGGGGGACATTTACTAAGCAGTGATAAGAGCGGAGAAGTTAGCTAGTGAAGAAGTTGCCCCATCAACCAATCAGCAGCTCTGTATGATTTTATAGTATGCAAATGATAGATGTTACTTCAGTGCTGATTGGTTGCCATGGGCAACTGCTCCACTGGCTCACTTCTCCGCTCTGCTTAGTAAATGTCCCCCATAGGGAACTCCACTTAAGTACACTAGTTGCGATTGGAGACAAAACATTATAGAAATCATAGAGAGGCTGTTTTATGTAAATTACATTTGAGCTAGGCTAACTAGCCTCCAAACTGATGATTTAAGTTCATATTGTAACAATGGCAAACTAAGTAGCCTGTGTAGCATCTGCCTGGATATTTTGGCAATAGCTCCATTATTTGATACTAATCTCCTCTCTAGAGAAAACACTATTCCACTAATCTCCTTAGTCACAATAGAGTAATATATAACATAATAGTATATGATTATAAATGAGCGAATCAGCCATTACAAATGATATATTGAAATAGAACAATAGAGACAACGGCTAATTTTGTAAAATATATATTTTAATACATTGACAATTTCATTTCTTTTCTGCTTTCTGTTTGTATACTTCACCAATTTTTATAGAATGAATAAAGGTGATACATACTATATTTTAATACATACCAATACCAAGTATATAACTTTTAATATGATAAATCTGGTCCCAGTGCCTTCAGATTACTTACTTTTCTTCTTTCTATTGTAATTTATGCATACCTTGATTAGTGGGTAGCACCTCACAGCAACCTTGAGATACATGGGTGAAGACACCTTGTAAATTGAAGTAATATTGAGTAGAGGGACCATTGAAGATATTAGTACTTGTGTCAGTGATACTGGCACGGGATTTACCTTTTTTTGAATCTGGTTATTCAGAGTTGCTTGCAAACCAAAAAAGCACACTAATGGGAAAAACCATGTGCACTGCAGGTGGGGCAGATATAACATTTGCAGAGAGAGTTAGATTTGGGTGGGTTATTTTGTTTCTGTGCAGGGTAAATACTGGCTGCTTTATTTTTACACTGCAATTTAGATTTCAGTTTGAACACACCCCACCCAAATCTAAATCTCTGTGCACATGTTATATCTGCCCATTAGTGTGCTTTTTTGGGTTTGCTAACAACTCTAAATAACCCCCATAGCCTGGTTGCTTTGGCGTGTAATCTGACCTATTTGAGATGACTGTATCTCCTTTCTTAACTTCAGTCTTGTTTGCTCTCGTATCTTTAGTTGATGGCCCTTCCAGTTTTTATAGTCTTCTACTGAATGGCTCTTAGAAATATATATTGGTCTTTTGCAAATTGTTATTTTCTATTTTGGCAAAGTGTGGGGTGGTGTAGCCGTGGCGCCCTCTCTCAGTGGTAGTGTGTCGTGACCAAAGCAATGATCACCCTAATTGTTGGATATTGAATCCAATGGTGTCGTATAAATCTGAATACTGGTATTTTCAATAAAACATAATTTAATAACATATCATTTATCACATAGATATAAATAAAAGCATACCAAAATGGTAAGCTTGGAGCCGCAGGTGTTGCAAGAAGCAGGATGATTGAATGATACACCCTGCTTGGGCTATCGCCGATGCTAGATTGAGCTGCATGCAGGCTCAATCTAGCGGGTCGCTCACTTCACCGTTGTGTGAAGTGAGCGGCCCCCCGTCGGCTTTCCCCCTCGCTCAGCACATCACGCTGTGCTGAGCGGGGTGAGAGATGTGTGCTGAGCGGTCTGTGTTAAGATCGTTCAGCACACACCTCTCCCGTCAGTACCCCCCTTTAGGCTGGGTACACACTACACGAGGCACATTAGATGTGACATCGCAAATGATTTTTCCCCGGAAATGATATTGTTCATACACACTGAATGATATTGTCACCCGGCCACATCCAGGAGTATGCAAGCTTTCCCGATATCTTTAGGTTTCAAGGTAAAAACGAAAGATATCGGACATTGGGGGTCATTCCGAGTTGTTCGCTCGTTGCCGATTTTCGCAACGGAGCGATTAAGGCAAAAATGCGCATGCGATGGTACGCAGTGCGCATGCGCTAAGTATTTTAGCACAAAACTTAGTAGATTTACTCACGTCCGAACAAAGAATTTTCATCGTTGAAGTGATCGGAGTGTGATTAACAGGAAGTGGGTGTTTCTGGGCGGAAACTAACCGTTTTCTGTGAGTGTGCGGAAAAACGTAGGCGTGCTAGGATAAAACGCGGGAGTGTCTGGAGAAACGGGGGAGTGGCTGGCCGAACGTAGGGCGTGTTTGTGACGTCAAACCAGGAACGAAATGGGCTGAGCTGATCGCAGTGTAGGAGTAAGTCTCGAGCTACTCAGAAACTGCTAAGAATTTTCTATTCGCAATTCTGCTAATCTTTCGTTCGCTATTCTGCTAAGCTAAGATACACTCCCAGAGGGCGGCGGCCTAGCGTGTGCAATGCTGCTAAAATCTGCTAGCGAGCTAACAACTCGGAATGAGGGCCATAGTGCATACACACTGGACGATGTGGCCGATATATCATCAGGTGTATACCCAGCCTTAGTTATTTTGGGAGTAAACATTTTCTTCCTCATTGGTTATAGTTTGTCCTAAGCTTGATTATGAATATTTATTTTCTAGTTTGTAATTTCTACATTTGTTTGTGATGACTAGTGAATCTTTCTGTTGCTTTAGTGGCTATAAAATCTGCTAATCAGTTTCAATATTATAATATGCACATCTCTAAGTTGGGGTTGTTCTTTAATTTGTTTATGAAACTGTTACATTATGTCATCTCACATTGGTGCAGATGTATTAACCCAGAGAAGGCATAAGGTTGTGATAAACCAGTGATAAGTGCAAGGATGATAAATGCACCAGCCAACAAGCTCCAATATGTAAATTAACAGTTAGGAGTTGATTGGCTGGTGCATTTATCACCTTGCACTTATCACTGGTTTATCACTTCCTTATGCTGTCTCCAGACTTAATACATCTGCCCCAATTAATTGTGAGTAATACCTGTGAACATCTACGATGTGAAGAGTTACATACTCCAATGTAAATAATTGACAATCCTATCAGTATGTAACCTTATTATAGGAAATAACAATAAGCTATAGGAAATGCTGTAACTTCTGGCATTCTGTTTGTTTAAAAGAAATGCTAAGTAAAAATAATGACGGCATAACTCCCTTTTCAGAATGCAACTTAATTATTCATAATAATCTTCCATTACATTGTAAGATTGATACTAATTTTGCTTTACAAAGCAAAAGTGGAAGTCGACATACAGTAAAAAAAATTGACATATGATTTATATAAATAAAGATTAATGAGTACAATATTAAATTATTTAATATACAATAAATATTTACCAATATATTGTAAATTTGAAGCAATCTATTACAATAAATCAGAAATGAACTTTGACAACTCTAGTACAAGTTACATGATAAAATAAAATGTCTGGTTGCTACATATCACTGCATTTTGTTAGAAAATAACTCCCCGTCAAGGAAAATATATTATATTATTTAAAACTCCAAAGCAGAAAGTTCCATACAAACAGCAGAAAATATAATATTATGAATATAGCTTTTAAACAGACATTCGGGGTAATTCATCATCCATTTGTGAAAGTCTGAATGTATTACTGTTGCGCCAACTGTATATTCCATCCAGATTAATGGTTTTGTAGTGATGGATTGCGACGTAGCTCTGAAGCAGTTTCCTGGTATGCAAGAAGAGTGCAGACTTCATAAATGCGGAAGGAAGCAAAAGCAGAGCCTACAATGCAGGCAGCTCCTAGTACATACCACCAGTTGACTGGACCAAAAGACATTCCTTTCATGATGCTGTAAATTCCAAAGAAAACCATGGCAATTAAAGATATGATTTGTATGCATACTGGAGGACCTCTGTTCAAATTGTGCATCATGTTAGATGGATTGTAAGACTGCCCTGTGGTCTCCTTCTCTAGGACTAAAAGAGAAGACACATGATCACCAGAGTTCTAAGTTTTAATCAAATAAGCCATTTAAGGCTGATGGAGAAGACACATTTATAGTGAAATGATTGCTAAAAGGATGAGATAGGAGGAATGTGTAATTGCTTTTTGCATCACAAGAGCTGGAACAGAAATTAATTTTATCCCCAGATAATCTTCACTGCTTAAGAAATAGTTAAACATGTACTGCACATGTAAAAAACAAACACACTACCTCCTTCATAATGTCATTTACAGTTAAGCCATCTTACACTAAGTAATTCATTATGTAGCTGGCGTACTGAATTAAATTAGTTACAATATAAAATGACTTCATAAATGCCATTGACTAGGCTACTTATGTCACATGGTACCATTATGTGGAACATTCTAACTATGTATTCTGGCGGATACATTCTCCTTGGAGGTATTCTTGGTCCAGACTCTACTATACTTGGGAGCAAAACAACTTTCTCTTACGTCCTAGAGGATACTGGGAATCCATTTAGTACCATGGGGTATAGACGGGTCCACTAGGAGCCTTGGGCACTTTAAGAATTTGATAGTGTGCGCTGGCTCCTCCCTCTATGCCCCTCCTACCAGACTCAGTTTAGAAAATGTGCCCGGAGGAGCCGGTCACGTTCAGGGAAGCTCCTGAAGAGTTTTCTGCATTTATTTTATCTGTTTGTTATTTTCAGGCAGGATTGGATGGCACCAGCCTGCCTGCTTCGTGGGACTTAGGGGGAGGAATGGCCCAACCTCCTTTAGGGTTAATGGTACCGTTCCCTGCTGAAAGAACACTAGCTCCTGAGGGAACTATTTGCACACCCCACCATGGCAAGCGTACATTCCCACAGCACGCTGCCACCCCTAACAGAGCCAGAAGATAGAAGAGTGGTGAGTACTAAGCCGGCGTTTCGGTTAGCGGGTCGCCGGCCATTATGACGGCATGAGGCTACAGAGATGCATGGCTTCTATGGGGGCGGCAGAGTCTCCAGACTCAGTACACAGTGCGGACGCACCGCTGCTGAGGGAGTGAACTGAGTCTAAGTACACTACCAGTGTACAAAGTACCTAGACTGTCATTACAGACTTAAAAGGTGACTGACTCCATTTAAAGCACTAAAAATTACCTCAGCCAGTATAAAAAAGCGGGAAGACTGCACGCCATTGAAGGGGCGGGGCTTCACTATAAGCGGATCCAGCAGCTCACCAGCGCCATTTTCCCTCTGCAGTGGATGCTGACTGACAGGGACGTGCAGCTCCTCCGGAGAGACACCAGATTACCTCAGCAGTACCAGGGGGTCATAGCAGGGGGGGGGGGGGGGGGGGGGGGGAGTGCTTACTAGTGTACTAAGTCCCCAACCTGGGTACTTTGTCTGCGACCCGGCTAAGCTTGGCATTAGCAGTAAGGGTGCTTTGTGCTGGCTCCAGGCTATCTCTGTGTCTCTCTTGAAGGGCTCTTTGTGGGTTAATTATGCATTTAACCTTTTCCTGTGTGTGTGTGCTGTCACTGTCACAGTATGTCAGACAGAGAGTGTGTTTCATGTTAGGCACAGTGTTCATCTTCTCCAGGGGGTTCACTGCAGTTTACTCAGTGCAGTGTACCCCAGGCTAGTGGGGCAGTGCCAGCTTGGCTGGATACCATTAGGGGAATGATTTCCAATATCTGTTCTAAATTGTCCCGCAATGAGAAAGAGATGCAATACTTACGACAATCAAAGACTGAGTTTATGAACAGAGACTCAGTACCCAAACCAGCATCTCAGTCCCCTGCCATTTGTCCGCAAAAACGTCTTTTGGCTCATATCCTGCAGTCTGACTCTGATGATGATGGGTCAGACATGGA
This sequence comes from Pseudophryne corroboree, assembly GCF_028390025.1. Taxonomy (NCBI): domain Eukaryota; kingdom Metazoa; phylum Chordata; class Amphibia; order Anura; family Myobatrachidae; genus Pseudophryne; species Pseudophryne corroboree. Next base: position 547,915,221 of record NC_086444.1, on the reverse strand, counting down.
GGAGGGTGAGGTGGACTCAGAGGTGGGGGAGGCTACTCTGTCACAAGGAATAGAAGCTCTCATAGAAGCTATCAGAGACGTTCTGCATATCCCTGATAAGGTAACAGAGGAGACTGATGAGTCTTATTTTAATATAAAAAAGAAATCCTCAGCCACTTTTCCTGTCTCAAAGGAACTAAATACCCTGTTTGAAGAACCATGGGTTAATCCTGATAGGAAATTTCAAATCCCCAAAAGGTTGATATCATCTTTTCCTTTTCCTCCTGAGGATAGGAAAAAATGGGGAAATCCACCGATAGTGGATACGTCAGTATCTAGGCTGTCACGAAAAATTGTACTGCCTGTCTCAGGTGCAGCCTCCCTAAAAGACACGGCTGATCGTAGAATTGAGAATACACTCAAATCTTTGTATACAGCTGCTGGGGTGGCCCATAGACCCACTATAGCATGTGGGTGGATTACTAAGGCCATCGCCAAATGGTCGGGTAACCTAATTGAGGGGTTAGGTACCTTGCCTCAGGGAGAGCATATTTTACTCCTGCAACATATTCAGGACTCTGCAAATTTTATGGTGGAAGCCGTAAAATAAATAGGATTGCTTAATGCATGTACCACTGCTATGGCAGTGTCAGCACGTAGAGGCTTATGGTTATGCCAGTGGACTGCTGACGCAGACTCCAGGAATGGCGTGAAAGGCCTACCCTTCACAGGAGAGGCCTTATTTGGAGATGAATTAGACAAATGGATCTCCAAAGCTACTGCGGGTAAGTTCACGTATCTTCCTTCTGCAGCTCCCCCAGCCAGGAAGGCCTACTCAGGATCTAATCTACAGTCCTTTCGTACTGCTAAGTTTAAGGGCAAAACCAGAGGTTCTTCTTGAGCCACCAGAGATGCTAGAGGTAAACCACGAAAACCAGCAACTGCCGGTTCACAGGAACAGAGCTCAAGCTCTGCTTCCTCAAAGTCTTCAGCATGACAGTGGACTGCGATGCCTATCTGGCAGGTGGGAGCCTGACTAAAATTTTTCAGTCACATCTGGACAACATCTTGCCAGGATCCCTGGGTCATAGATCTTATTTCCCAGGGCTACAGACTGGAGTTTCAGGAGCTCCCACCTCACAGATTCTTCAAATCAGGCTTACCATTTTCACAGGAAGCAAGTATAACCTTACAGGACGCCATTCAAAAACTAGTACAGACTCAGGTCATTGTTCCAGTTCCACCTCATCTGCAAAACAAGGGATATTATTCCAACTTGTTTGTAATACCGAAACCGGACGGTTCGGTAAGACCAATTTTGAACCACAAGTCGTTGAACTCGTACTCAACTTACAAGTGTTCAAATTCAAGATGGAGTCTCTGAGAGCGGTGATCTCAGGTCTGGAGGAGGGGGAATTCCTAATGTCTCTGGATATCAAGGATGTGTACCTTCACATTCCGATATGGTCACTTCATCAGGCTTATCTATGGTTTGCACTGCAGGACTGCCACTACCAGTTCCATGCCCTGCCGTTTGTTCTCTCCACGGCACCGAGAGTGTTCACAAAGGTGATGGCAGAGATGATGTTTCTACTCCGCAAACAGGCAGTGTACATAATTCCGTACCTGGATGATCTTCTGATAAAGGCACCGTCCAGGGAGCGGTTGTTGGACAACATTGGCCTCTCAACAAGACTACCCCAGGATCACGGGTGGATTCTGAACTTAACAAAATCTCACCTGGAACCGCTTCAGAGACGATGGTTCGGGCTGTCTTGAAGCCAACCCGGATCTCGGTGCATCTATGCATTCGCCTTCTGGGGAAAATGGTGGTCTCTTATGAGGCGCTTCAGTACGGAAGGTTTCATGCAAGGCCCTTCCAGCTGGATCTGTTGGACAAATGGTCCGGATCGCATCTTCACATGCACCAGATGATCTGTCTGTCACCCAAGAGCCAGAATCTCCCTACTGTGGTGGCTACAGACTTCTCACCTCATCGAGGGTCAGAGATTCGGGATTCAGAATTGGATTTTGCTGACCACAGACGCAAGCCTCAGAGGTTGGAGAGCAGTCACCCAGGGGGTGCAGTTTCAAGGAAGATAGTCAAGTCGGGAAGTCGTCCTTCCAATAAACATCTTGGAACTCAGGGCAATCTACAAAGCCCTTCTGCAGGCCTCATCTCTACTTCAGAATCAGGCCATTCAGGTCCAGTCGGACAACGTAACGGTGGTAACCTACATAAACCGTCAGGGCGGAACAAAAAGCAGACCAGCAATGTCAGAGGTGTCAAGAATTCTCCTCTGGGCGGAAAAACACGCTGTGGCATTGTTGGCGGTCTTTATTCCGGGAGTATATAACTGGGAAGCAGACTTCCTCAGCAGACACGACATGCATCCGGGGGAGTGGGGCCTCCACCCGGAGGTGTTCCGGTGGTTGACACGTCGGTGGGGATATCCACAGATCGACATGATGGCCTCTCGACTCAACAAGAGGCTCAAGTTCCAGGTCGAGAGATCCACAAGCAGTGGTGGTAGACGCTCTGACAACTCCGTGGGTCTACCAGCTGGTGTACATGTTTCCTCAACTTCCTCTGATCCCAAGAATTCTAAAAAGAATAGAGGGAAAAGGTTCAAGCAATCTTCATTGCTCTGGTACACGGATCTTCTCCAGATGCTGATAGAAGATCCGTGGCCTCTACCTCTTCGCGAGGATCTTCTGCAACAGGGCCCGTTCATCTATCAAGACTTACCGTGGCTACGTTTAACGGCATGGAAGTTGAACGGCTGATTCTAGCCGGGAGAGTGATTCCTGACTAGGTCATCTCAACTATGATCCAAGCCAGGAAGGGGGTAACGTCAAAACATTAACACCGTATATGGAAGAAGTATGTCTCTTGGTGTGAGACCAGACGATATTCCGCGGTGGAATTTCATCTGGGACGTTTCCTGCTTTTTCTGCAGTTGGGAGTGGATGTGGGCCTATGCCTAGGCTCTATTAAAGTCCAGATTTCGGCTTTGTCTGTTTTCTTTCATAAACAATTGGCTTCTCTCTTTAGGGTCCAGACGTTTTTGAAAGGTGTTCTGCACATCCAGTCTCCCTGATTCTAGCCGGGAGAGGGATTCCTGACTAGGTCATCCCGACTATGATCCAAGCAAGGAAGGGGGTAACGTCAAAACATTACCACCATATATGGAAGAAGTATGTCTCTTGGTATGAGACCAGACAATATTCCGCGGTGGAATTTCATCTGGGACGTTTCCTGCTTTTTCTGCAGTCGGGAGTGGATTTGGGCCTACGCCTAGGCTCTATTAAAGTCCAAATTTCGGCTTTGTCTGTTTTCTTTCATAAACAATCGGCTTCTCTCCCTAAGGTCCAGACGTTTTGAAAGGTGTTCTGCACATCCAGTCTCCCTTTGTGCCTCCCACGGCACCTTGGGATCTCAATGGTGCTGCAGTTTCTCCAATCTGACTGGTTTGAGCTGTTACAGGAGGTTGACGTAAAGTACCTTACGTGGAAGACCGTCACACTGTTGGCCTTGGCCTCAGCAAGACGTGTGTCGGAGCTAGGGGCATTGTCTCACAAGAGTCCCTACTTTTCCATTAGGACAGAGCTGAACTCAGAACTCGTCAGCAATTTCTTCCTAAGGTGGTGTCCGCTTTTCACATCAACCAACCTATTGTGGTTCCAGCTGTGATGGACACCTCTGCTACTTCAAAGTCTTTGGATGTTGTGAGGGCTTTGAAGGTGTATGTAAAGAGAACAGCTTGTCACGGAAAGTCCGAATCGCTGTTCGTTCTCTATGATCCCAATAAAATTGGGTGTCCTGCTTCAAAGCAGTCTATCGCACGCTGGATTAGGCTCACTATTTCAGTATGCTTATTCCACTGCAGGATTGCCGGTTCCAAAATCTGTACAAGCCCACTCTACTAGTTCTTCTTGGGCGGCTGCCCGGGGTGTCTCGGCTTTATAGCTCTGCCGAGCAGCTACTTGGTCAGGTTCGAACACGTTTGCAAAAAAAGTTTTACAAGTTCAATACTTTGGCCTCTGAGGACCTTCAGTTTGGTCAATCAGTTCTGCAGGAACCTCAGCATTCTCCCACCCAGTTTGGGAGCTTTGGTACTTCCCCATGGTACTAAATGGATTCCCAGCATCCTCTAGGACATAAGAGAAAATAGGATTTTAAATACCTACCGGTAAATCCTTGCCTCGTAGTCCGTAGAGGACTTTGTTCTTCCTGAACTGTTACTTGGTTAAGTATTCTGGTTTGTTCAGCTGTTGCTGTTCATGTTTCAAGTTTGGTTAGCATGGCTATCCTATTGTTCTGTGTGCTGGTTCGTAATCTCACTACTTTCCTTAACTATCCTTCTCTCAAAGTATGTCTGTCTCCTCAGGCACAGTTTCTTATACTGAGTCTGGTAGGAGGGGAATAGAGGGAGGAGCCAGCACACACTATCAGATTCTTAAAGTGCCCAAGGCTCCAAGTGGACCCGTCTATACCCCATGGTACTAAATGGATTCCCAGTATCCTCTACGGACTACGATAAAAGGATTTACTGGTAGGTAATTAAAATCCTATTTTCTACAGTATGTGTCTATAATTGACTGTTTCAACATAATATATGTCTAGGAGCCTTATGCAAAGAGTAATGAGGACTATCCTTAGTCTATCCTTATATGCACACTCAGGGGCAGATTGGGATGGAAAACCAGCCCGAGAAATTTATGGAAGCAGCCCTAAAGGGGGTGCGGCCTGATGAGGGGGTGGATTCTGTTGAGGGGGAGCGGGATCCCTCCTCCTAGGGCCTGAGTGTACGCAATTGTGGCCTTCCTTGCATCTTTTGCTGCAGTTGTGTCCAGTGCTTAAAGTGGTCCTAGAGAGGTGGTGGAACTCCCCCCACCCCCCTCCCCCAGCACCCATGTAATAAGAGTATTGCATGCGCCCTCAAAAAATGGGGGCGTGGTCTCAAAAAGAAAGGGGCGTGGTCACACAATAGTAATAACGCCCACAGTAATAGCACCTCTAATACACATAATGACCACAGTAGTAGTGCTCCTTATGCAATGTCCACTGTACTGGTAGTGCCCACAGTGGTAGTGCCCCTTATATAGAGCCCATAGTAGTGGTGCCCCTTATGCAATGCCCCCAGTAGTAGTGCCCCTTATGTCCCCAGGAGTGACGCCCCTTATGAAGTGCCCCCTTTACAATGCCCTCATTAGTAGTGCCCCCATTAGTAATGCCCGTGTAGTATTGCCCCCAGTAGTAATGTCGCCTGTAGTAATGCCCCCAGTCATTTAGCCCCTTGTAGTTTAGCCACAGTAGTTATGCCCCCAGTAGTAATGCCCCTGCAGTTATTACCCCAGTAGTTTAGCCCCCTTGTAGTTTAGCCCCCAGTAGTTTGCCCCCCTTGTAGTTTAGCCCCCAAGTAGTAATGCCCCCAGTAGTTTAGCCCCTGTAGTTATGCCCCCAGTAGTTTGCCCCATGTAGTAATGCCCCCTGTAGTTAGCCCCCTTGTAGTTTGCCCCCAGTAGTTAGCACCATGTAGCTTGCCCCAAGTAGTAATGCCCCCAGTAGTTTAGCCCCCTTGTAGTTTAGCCCCCAGTAGTTTGCCCCCCTTGTAGTTTAGCCCCCAAGTAGTAATGCCCCCAGTAGTTTAGCCCCTGTAGTTATGCCCCCAGTAGTTTGCCCCATGTAGTAATGCCCCCTGTAGTTAGCCCCCTTGTAGTTTGCCCCCAGTAGTTAGCACCATGTAGCTTGCCCCAAGTAGTAATGCCCCCAGTAGTTTAGCCCCCTTGTAGTAATGCCCCCTGTAGTTTGCCCCCTTGCAGTAATGCTCCTAAATAGTAATGCCCCCAGTAGTTATGCTCTATTTTGTTTTAATTATTCAGTATCGCCTTTGATTTCCCCTCAACTATCTTTATATTTCCCTGTAGTTTGCCCCCAGTAGTTTACTCCTTGTAGTTTGCCCCCAGTGGTTAGCCCACTGTATTTTGCCCCCAGTAGACGCGCCGCTAACACACTTAAAAAATAAAAAACAACACACCATACTTACCAAGCCCCGTTCCCGTGTTCGACCGCTGTGATCTTCCTGGTGTCCGACTCCCCAGCACTATGAGAGAGATGTCATGATTTCTCTCCCATAGCGCGCACTGACAGGGCTAGGAGCCGGAAGCCCAGAGCTCAGTAGTGAGCTCCTGCCGCCGGCTTCGGCTGTGGAGAGAGAGCCGGGCGCCCGCTGGTAACACAATCTCAGCGAGCGCCCGGCATCTCCCTGGGGCACCGGCACACATCGGGTTAGGTGAGCCGGAGGAGTTCCGTCTCCAAGTGGAACTGACAGAACGCAGTTCCACCCCGTCCCGGCTCACTTTAACCCCTGGTTGTGTCTGAGACCAGGGACAGATTAGGAACTAAAAGTAGCCCTGTAAAATTTTACAGAAGTGGCCAAACATGGGCAGCACAAGAGGTATGTAGCAATGGCAGCATCAGTGAAAGGCAGAGCTGCTGTACTGCAGAGATGGAATAACAGAATGAATGGGGACAATGCAGTGTACAGAGTGCGGTGGACTGCCTGTCATGTGGGGGGTGGGTCCACATGACAACATACAACACAGGCCCCAGAGACACGTTTACCTACCAAGAATCTTCATGGTGATCCGTATGGCCAATTCGCCCTTGTGCACACTTCTCTGAATGTTAATGACTATGATAATAATTTGTAACTAATTTACAATCTACTTATCCTCCCCTAATTTGTCTCTATCTGTATTGGGCCGGGTCACTGAATGCCTCTCTGCCATTTCATCTTGGATGTCATCTCGCCACCTCAAACTTAATATTTCCAAAACAGAGTTAATTATATTTCCTCTGGCCAATAGCAGTCACCAACCTGATAATTCTATCACTGTTGAGAACTCTACAATCAGCCCCACAAGACAAGCTCGCTGCTTAGGTGTCATACTTGACTCAGAATTGTCCTTTGCTCCCCACATTCAATCTGTCTCAAAATCATGTTACATGCATCTAAGAAACATATCTAGCATATGACCATATCTTACACAAGACACTGCTAAAACTCTAATCCATGCTCTCATTATCTCCCGCATTGATTATTACAATAGTCTTCTTACTGGTCTTACTAAGAAGAGACTCTCACCACTACAATCCATTCTGAATGCAGCTGCAAGGCTAATATTCCTTGCTAGACGTTCATCGTCTGCAGACCCACCATGTCAGTCCCTCCATTGGCTACCTGTATTCTACCGAATTCAATTATACATCTCTTCGCTTATCTCAAAATATCTCCCAACCCGGCCCCTTCGCTTTCCACAAGATCTACATCTCTCATCCACACTCATTACTTGCTCCCATGCACGATTACAGGACTTTCTTTGGACTGCACCCACTCTGTGGAATGCCCTACCACGTACAATAAGACTCTCCTCTAGTTTTCAAACCTTCAAGCGTTCCCCGAAAACTCACCTATTCAGACAAGCTTATCAAATTCCAGAACCGCTCACATAACTTTCATAGCTCTCCTATCCAATTATATCCTCACAGTACAGTCCACACATACCCCACATATTTTCTTTCTTCACTCTCCTTTCCCCTGAACCTGGTTCATCACTGCTGTGATGTGATATCATGCAGCCCACAAAGAACATTTACAATCTGGTGAACAACTATGCAATAGATAGCACCTATCCTTGTGTATCAATGCCTATCTCCCCATAGATTGTAAGCTTGCGAGCAGGGCCCTCCTCCCTCTATGACTGATTGTTTTTACCCAGTTTTGTCTTCTAATTGTGTCCAGTTGTAAAGCGAAACGGAATTTGCTGCACTATATAAGAAACTTAATAAATAATAAAAAAATAAATAATTGACATGACAAAAATGTCATTTTTTTATTATGTGCTAATATGTGCATTTTAACATGGTTTGTTCAAGGAACAAATTTCTCCTTGTCACATTTTTTTTAATTGCTCCTAGCTCTGATCATGGCATATACTGTAGTTAGGTGATGCAATTAAACCATTTGGATGAATTCTATGTTTTATTTTTCTCAAACTTCTAGTGCTAAGAATAATTACATATACTCCCACCCTCTTAGTTGAAGAGTTTAAATTTCAGACAGTTAATAACCATTATTTTAAGTATATAACTTAATCCTTGCGTATCCTAAGAATATTAAAACAGCATTAGTTAATTACAAATCTATTTTAAAACACTTTTTTCTAGGATTATCCTATTTAATACCGCTTTATTAAGATTTTTTAAACAGTAAAATAAATTGAAACAAGGTTAACCGGACATATATAAAAATTTACATTTTAGCAATAGAAAGCCTGGTTCAATAATCACATCAATAACAATTTTAAACTTTAGAAAAGACACCACAGCTAGAACAACATAATATTATATACTAAATAACATTATGTTATATCCTATTTGGATAATATGGAAAATTCATAATTTTTTTTGCCTTTTAACACAAAAAGGGTCAGAATTAGAATTGGATGGAAGTTTTGCAGCCTACACATGCATGTACGGAATGAGATGCTCACATCATTATACACAATGGGGGTCATTCCGAGTTGATTGCTCGCTGTTTTTAGCAGCCGTGCAAACGCATTGTCGCCGCCCACTGGGGAGTGTATTTTCGCTTTGCAGAAGTGCGACCGCTTGTGCAGCAGCGCGCCTGCAAAATCATTTTGTGCAAAACAAGACCAGCCCTGTAGTTACTCTTCATGTGCGTTGATTCTAACGACGGAGGGATGGCTTTTGACATCACACACCCGCTCAGCATTCGCCCAGCCATGCCTGCGTTTTTCCTGACACACCTGCATTTTTCTAAGCACTCCCTGAAAACGGTAAGTTGAGACCCAGAAACGCCCACTTCATGTCAATCTTCCTGCGTTTGGCCGTGTGACTGGAATCTTCGTAAGACTCTGTGCAATTCCACGATGCTCATTGTACCCGTACGACGCGCCTGCGCATTGTGGTGCATACGCATGCGCAGAAATGCAGATTTTTAGCCTGATCGCTGTGCTGCGAACAACGGCAGCTAGCGATCAACTCGGAATGACCCCCAATATGCTTAAAGAGTATGGGCCAAATGTAATGGGAGTGCAAGTTTGCACAAATGTGCGAGTTTAGCGCTAAACTTGCACGTTTTGCAAACTTGACCATTGTAATGTGGTGCGAATGTGTGTTAACTCGCACATTTCTGACCTTACTAAAAACTTGCACATGACAACTCACATCCAGATGTTTTCCAATACAACAGATAGACCCACACACAAAACATTACCAAAAACTAGTCTAAAGATAGACAAGGTTCTGGCTGGCGAGTTTGACTGAAGCATGCACAGATCAGTGAGATCCGTGCATTCTTCTGTGTGTAAAAGTAAAGAAAGTGTTAAAAAAAATGACGTGCAGGTCCCCCCCAAAAACAAAACCAGCCCCGGGCTCTTTGAAACAGTCCTGGTTGCAAAAATTTGTTGAAAAAATGGAGTAGGGTTCCACCGTATTTAAACAACCAGCTCCGGGCTCTTGGACCAGTCTTGGTTCCAAAACTACGGGGGACAAAAGAAGTATGGGTCCCCCATATTTTTAAAACCAGCACCAGGCTCCATTAGCCAGGGAGATGATGCCATAGCCACGGGACACTTTTATATAGGTCTCTGCTGCCAAAGCATCACACCCCTCAACTAGTCACCCCTGGCCAGGGTTCCCTGGGGGAGTGGGGACCCCTACAATAAAGGGCTGCCCCCTCCAGGCACCCAAGGGCCAGGGATGAAGCCAGAGGCTGTCCACTCCACCTGTGGGCTGTGGATGGTGGGCTGATAAAAAATAAATAAATAAATAAATATTGTCTTTTGCTGTGGAACTACAGGTCCCAGCAAGCCTCCCCACATGCTGGTATTTGGAGAACCACAAGTACCAGCATGTGGGGCATTAAAGGGCCCGCTTGTACCTGTAGTTCCACAACAAAAGAATTATTCAAATAGACACAGTGACAGTATAATTTTATTAAAACACACTTACACATACTTACCTACATGTCCGCTCGTCCTGTAGAATAAGTAAGTACCTGTAAAAATTTTTATATATATATATATATATATATATATATATGTCTTGCCAAAAGATTGAAGAAGCAGGGAGCGCCAATAGTGCATTCAAAGTGTATAACAATTTTATTTAAAAACCCAAGTCGGTAACAAGTGTGAACCCGTACCATAAAAGGCGGTTAAACCACCAACTTGGATTTTTAAATAAAATTGTTTTACACTTTTAATGCACTATTGGCGCTCCCTGCTTCTTCAATCTTTTGGCAGGACTATCACCCGTTCGGGATCGAGTAACATTGGGGAAGCAACAGCTGGAAGTCCCAGAGGTGCAAATTGACAAGTTTCTTCTGCCATTAACGCTGGCTGTCAGTGATTGTGAGGAACATTGTTTCTTGTCTAGCCTTGGACTTGTAGTTCCACGGGACTCTAAATTTTACCTTGGTTTTTGCGCTCATACTGCTTGTTTTTATATATATATATATATATATATATATATATATATATATATGTACAAAGCAAATTGAATCGCACACACTTCCTTTGTAATAAGTGGGTGCACGGTAATAAATAGTTGATATGTAGCAAAAGTAGAAAATCCACTTGTACCAGCACACCTGAAGTAGCAGAAAAAAGTTCCTTTTATTATTAATCCATAATTATCTTGGAAATAAAGTGCAACGTGCAATTGTGCAATTCAATGGATAATGCATGTTACCAGTCCGCAGCTCCACCAACAGCTGTTTCGGTGCCACAGCACCTTCATCAGGGTCCAGGAGCCATGCAAATGTCATAGAAGCCATCCATGCATGTTCACAACAAATCCACTACATTTTATATACCCACAACCACACCCAATTATTACAAACACCTGTGTTACCTATTCCAATCTGTGCCTCATCAAACACCATCCAATAGAAACATGGCATTGTTTAGGTTTCCATAGTAACATGTAAAATCACTAAACCTCTCCGCCCAGCACATTGTCAGTTCCCACCACACTTCCTGGGTGCCACATAAATCATGTTCCCCAGTAACAGCATTGCGATGTAATCGCGATCGGGTTACCGGAAGTGACGCACCTCCGGCTCGGGCGTCACAGGAAGTGACGCACCTCCGGCACCGGTGTCATATAGAATGTTACCATAGTAACAGTGACTCTATGGGCGTCATCAGGGCGATCTATATATTATACATGACAAACTACCTATGCATGCTTCCGTCTGGAGGCAATGAATAAGTGATTGCTCATGTAATAATCAAACCATGTTAATAGAATAAACAAAACAATATACTCAACAAAAATCCAGTGGGTGTGGTATGTTAGGTAGATTAGACTTAGGTCGACAGTGTCTAGGTCGACCACTAATGGTCGACAGTAAGTAGGTTGACAGGGACTCTAGGTCGACATGTACTAGGTTAACATGAGAAAAGGTCGACATGAGTTTTTTTACTTTTTTTTTCCGTGCAGTGACCGGGAACCCCAATTAGTGCACCATGTCCCCTCGCATGGCTCGCTTCGCTTGCCATGCTTCAGGCAAGGTTACCATTTCCAATTGTAGTCCATGTGGATCGTAAGGTATGAAAAAGTAAAAAAAATTAAGAAGAAAAAATTGTGAAAAACTCATTTCGACGTTTTGTCATGTCGACCTAGAACATGTCGACCTAGAGTCCCTGTCGATATAGAAACCATGTCGACCTACTTACCGTCAACCAATAGTGGTCAACTTAGACAGTGTCGACCTACTTACTGTCGACCTAAAGACCGGATCCCAAATCCGGTGTAGATCGATCCACTTCTTTCCATGCAGGCATCCAGTGGTTAAAAAAATAACAAACCAAAAAAAACTGAACCACCCAACTAAAGGGGATCCATGTTTACACATGGATCCCCTTCCCCTGAATGCCAGGACCCCTTGTGACTTCTGTCAGTTGGGGATCTGCCAGCCAATCAGGGAGCGCCACGTCATAGCACTCTCCTGATTGGCTGTGCGCTCCTGGCCTGCCAATCAAGTGGAGCGCATAGGCAGTAATGGGGAGAAAAATCCCCATTATCGCTTATGGTGGGAACCTTTTGGTCTGCGGTAGACCTCAATAAACCTTGCGGTCTAGCGCAAGGTATTTTTGGAGCCAGGACTGGTCCAAGAGCCCGGTGCTGGCTGTTGAAATACGGGGAACCCCTACACATTTCCCCCCCCATATTTTAGCAACCAGAACTTGCTCAAATAGCCCGGGCTGGTTATGCGTTTGGGGGGGACCTGCACGTCATTTTTTATTTCTCGCTCTTTCTATACTTTTACAGACAGAAGCTTGCACGGATCTCACTGATTTGTGCATGCTTCTGTCTAAATTTGCACCTTGTAACGCAACTCACATTACAAGGTGCAAATGTAAGCAATACTCTAGGTTTCAGGTCTGTTTTTTTTGCCAGACCTCGCATGCAGGTTTTTTTTTTTTAAATACATTTTATTTGTTTTTAAGGAATATCAGTGAAAGTGAGATACATACAGTACAAATATATAGGTGAACAGATAAACAACATCTGTATACACTGTATGTGAACAAAACAGTACAATATCAATTTGGGTATAACTCAGTGTAGATTAAAATCCAACTAGAGTGTCAAGCATCGTATTAAGAGAGTACACAGCAATGTAAATATGTCACGAATCATATGATTAACACTCAGCGACATCAATATACACAAAATAAAACAAACAAAAAAGAAAAGGACAAAGGTCATAGGGAAGAGGACAGAAGATAGGAGATGGGGGGAGGGGAGGGTGTAACCGGTCGGACCCTAACCGCTTAGAGCAGGGGTTCTCAAACTCGGTCCTCAGGACCCCACACAGTGCATGTTTTGCAGGTAACCCAGAAGGTGCACAGGTGTATTAATTACTCACAGACACATTTTAAAAGTTCCACAGGTGGAGCTAATTATTTCGTTTGCAATTCTGTGAGGAGACCTGCAAAACATGCACTGTGTGGGGTCCTGAGGACCGAGTTTGAGAACCTGTGGCTTAGAGCATAGGTCTGCAAACTCGGTCCTCATTACCCCACACAGTGCATGTTTTGCAGGTAACCCAGAAGGTGCACAGGTGTATTAATTACTCACAGACACATTTTAAAAGTTCCACAGGTGGAGCTAATTATTTCGTTTGCAATTCTGTGAGGAGACCTGCAAAACATGCACTGTGTGGGGTCCTGAGGACCGAGTTTGAGAACCTGTGGCTTAGAGCATAGGTCTGCAAACTCGGTCCTCATTACCCCACACAGTGCATGTTTTGCAGGTAACCCAGCAGGTGCACAGGTGTATTAATTACTCACAGACACATTTTAAAAGGTCCGCAGGTGGAGTTAATTATTTCACTTGTGATTCTGTGAGGAGACCTGCAAAACATGCACTGTGTGGGGTAATGAGGACCGAGTTTGCAGACCTATGACTTAGAGTTTCCAGGTGGCTTTATAATGAAGAATGGATACAAACGTACACTCATACAGTTAAACAGTAGCTAACGGAGGTTCAGCCCCAAAGTGTACTGTTCAGGGAGTCCAGGTTTTGATAAAAAGAACAGGGGTGTCATGTATTATCGCCGTGATGCGTTCCAGCCTGCAGGTATGCCAAATAGCATTTATAGTGGCAGCCAGAGTAGGAGGTGATATCAATTTCCAGTTAGCTGCAATTTGGCATTTAGCTATATTCAGAATGTGTTTGACTAACTTCTGCTGCTGGCGAGAAGCCTGATGGATAGGACGGGAAAGGAGAGTATAAAAAGGTTAGTTCGGGATACTGACACCAAGAATATCCAAAATAAGTTTAAGAATTTTAAGCCAGTAACGTTGAATTTGTGGGCAAGATCACCATATATGCAGCAGGGTTCCACGTTGACCACAGAGCCTCCAGCACCTATCCGAACAAGAGGGGTAGAATATATGGAGTCGCGTAGGCACTAAGTACCAGCGATAGTATATCTTGCAGGAATTTTCTTTGATCTAAATTGAGATGAAGCTTTTAGAAATTTCTGTTCTAATAACAGACCATTCCTCAGTGGTCAGAGTCTCGCCCACCTCTCGTTCCCACGCAATCTCATGAGGTTCTTTTTGTGGCATATTATGAGTGAGTAATATTTGATATATGGTGGATAGCAGGCCTTTAGTTGAGTGATGAAATTGACAGAGCGATTCAAAACTCGATTTATCCCTCATAGGGTTATGTTTGACAAGAGAGTTATAAAAGTGACGCAACTGCAAGAACTGATAAAATACAGAGTGAGGAAGAGTAAAGCGGGATTGTAAATCAGCAAATTCCAGGAACGAGTGGAGGGGTGCAATGTCTAATAGGAAAAGGATGTTATTGCTAGTCCAAGAGTCAAATGCGTGATGAATTGTACGTGGCGGGAAGTTAGGGATTTTCCATAAGTGGACGAGAAAGGGATGGAAAGAACAAAGCTGGTAGAGCCGAGAACAGAGGTCCCAAATAGATAGAGTAAATCGTATGGTAGGTAATAATGAAGTGACACCAAGACAGATAATATTTATACCAATTAGCGAGATCTGATTTTACAGATGAGAACAATCTTGGAAAGTTGGCTGCATATAAACCTGAAAAAGATGTTGTTAAATAAATGCCCAAATATTTGAGCTTGTCAGTCTGCCATTTAAATGGAAAGGAAGATTGTAAGAGTCGGAGGTCCGAATTTGGGACATGAAGGGGCAATATTTCTGTTATGTATGAATTAATTTTATAATTGAAAGATGACTGTAAGTAGTAATTTCCTCCAACAGATTCGGGAGTGAGACACAGGGATCAATTAGGGTCAGGATAACGTCATCAGCGTATAATTCAATTTTATAATTTTGATTACCTACAGTAATACCAGATATACTTCGGTTCAGTCGAATTTTGGCCGCTAGCGGCTCCGTGATTAGGGCAAAAAGTAGGGGGGAAAGAGAGCATCCGAACGGGTACCGTTTCTGATAGGAAAGAAGTCGGAAGATAAGCCATTGCCGAGGACAGAGGCTGAAGGACCCCGATAGAGTGAAGTGACACCCCTATAAAAGGCTCCATGTATTCCCATGTTGAGAAGGGTTTGTTGTATAAAAGGCCACGCCACTCTATCGAAGGCCTTCTCTGCATCTAGGGCCACCACCAAGGCCGACAAGGATTTGTCATGCGTAAGATGAATGAGGTCTGCAGGTTGACTTTTTTACTTAAAACTCGCACTGCATTACATTTGCGAGTTGCGCCACCAACTTGCACCTTCTCAAAGTGCGAGATGGAATGTGTGCCAAAAATCACACAGCATTACAACCTACCCTATGTCCTCATCAGGATAAGCTTTAAACATATCTTGATCACAACCGGCACCATTATCTGCCAGGCTGGGCTGGTCAGACTACAAACTGGAGGCAAGAGATCCCCCAGCAATGGTGGAGGGCAAATCCAGCATGGTCAGCATTGATCTGAATACCCAATGGGAACAAGACCCACAAATAATAACTGAATAATTATAGCTGTATGAGCAGCTGCAATTTCATTTGCAGTTGACTTGCAAAAATATGCAAATAACTCAGCTGCCATCTTATGAACTGAGACGGCCACTGCCGGTGTCTAACATACGCTGTTTATGTACAAAAGTGGGAACATAAGATGCAGCATTGGACCTCTGAGTAACCCTAAGAAAAGCTGAGTACCTGTTAGTAGCTTTGTGAATCATTTTGTGCACCACCACTTGATCAGGTCCTGTGTTCCTTCCATAACCCATGTGTTATGAACCACAGGTAGTGGTTCATTCCTATTTTCCGTATTTTATGTTTATAGTTGTCTTGCAGGCCAGGATTTCCCGTTGTTCTGGTTTAAGAAGACTCTTGTTTGCTGCCGGTGGTGAGTCTGTGTAATTGCAGTTTGTTCCCATGTGTTCAGCCTCACCTGTCTGTTAATTGCACCTCTCAGTTGTGCAGCAGGGCAGCTGCACGACATAATTAATTAGGACTCTCTGTTATATTCTGGCTCAGTGCAATACACAGAGGCTGGTGATAGTTCCAGAGTTCTTGAGTTCTGAGCTAGTCCCTGCCAGTTCCTGAGCTCCTGTCTAGCAGTGTCTGTCTAGCTGCTTCCAGTGTCGGTTCCAGTGTCTGATCCCGTGTCCTGCCGTGAAGCGTTCCTGTCCAGAAGTCCTGTGGCTTTGTATGTGCCTGGTCGAGTATCTGGCTTCTTGGTGTCCACCGGTCTGTTTGTTTGGGATTCTGCCTGTCCTCCGGTTCTGAGAGTCTGTGTCGGCTACATTGGGGGTTCCTGTCCGTTTGCCAGTATTTGTACCGGTTCCGTGAGTAGCGGATTTGCCGCGTCCGTCGGCCTAGGCCGCAGTATTCTTTGGTTATATTTGTTACTGGTGTTTTGCAGAGGGTTCTGCTTATGCTGTCACCGCCGGTACACAACAGTATTGTGTCGGCGTGTGGACAGCATTTCCTTTGTTGTTCTTTTCCTTTGGCGGCGTGCCGCACATATATTTAGTTTTAGGGTTGTTAGTAGCCCCTAGCCTTCTGTTTGCTTTAGTTAGAGGTCCCCTTGTTATTATCCTGTCTCGGTTCACGCCTTGTCTCACTCTAAGACCTGGGGGCATCGGAGTTGGGCAGACCTAATCCGCCCTTCAAACGCGGCTGCCGTGGGCCCAAGAAACCATAGTCACTCAGGCGTGAACTGACCACACGGGTGAAACAATGGAGGTAGGGTGCTAAGGGCTATTTCCACACCACACCTTATTTCAGCGTCACGTTCTGGTGCTCTGGACTCACTACGCAACATCTCCCTTGTTCTGAACACCAGGAACCTAACACCATGCTGAGCGGGGGTTGGGTAATAGGATACAGATACAAAAACATTCATTTTATTTGTTAAACTAAAAGTTTCAACAAGCCATGGTAGCTTTTAAATGCTTGGGCATGCTGGGGCTTATAGAGATGCCAGCATGCTTATGGCTGCCAGTAAATATAGGAGCATAGTGGTTCTTGTATAGTTATCATCAAGGTCTACCAACCAGGATACACAGATGCTTGAATTTCAGCACATAAAACAAAGAGTAAAAATAGACACTGTGCTATTTGTATTTTCTGACGTCCAATGGCAACGTGAGAGAGTCAGTATAGTCATTAACTTAAGTGGTATCAGATGTTCAAATGTAAGCTGGTTTAGCATACAGGCAGCTAATTAGATGTTAACCAATCAGATGTTATCCAAGCTGAGACCGAAGCTGGTATTGAGATGTTAGCTGGGTCATTACAAAAGCAGATAGAAGTAAGCTGGGTTATAATACATGCAGTTAGTCCGTGGTAAGCTCAGCCAATACACAAGTTGACAGTCAAAGATAAACTGCACACTCTTTTCTGGTTCACATGAATTATTTTATGAATCATATCCATGGCCATTGAACTAAATATTGTATTATTCCACCCTTTATGTTCATCAACTTGAACGGGTGGTGGGGTACAACCAGTAAATGGATTCAAAGTCACTGACTTCTTTAAAGAAATATGAATAGCTGGGTGAGTTTTCATGAAGTTGAAATGCACTCATATGTGCCAAGATTTTAAAGGGTCCTATATAAGGTTGGTAAGCATACATCCAATGATGAACCATTTTCGGCATTTTTCATGTCACACACTTGAGAATATTCGTTATATTATGGAGGTAACTGTTCCAATGTCTAGGAGAGGAATAATAGCTATAATTCATCTCTACTAGAGAGAGTTCTGAATTATCCAGAGCATAAATTTCATACTGTAGATTATCAGCTACTTGATTATGTGCAGTCACTCATAGAATTCCCAAAATAATATAAAATGGAGGTGAAGAGAAATTGTCTCATAGGGCTCAATTAATTTACTGTTTCAGAAGATACCATTTTATGAGCATCAAGACCGAAATTCAGGCCTGGTCAACCTGTGGCACTCCAGCTGTTGTGAAACTACACATCCCAGCATGCTCTGCCACAGTTTTAGCATTTCCTAATAACAAGAGAGTAGCAGGGCATGCTGGAACTTGTAGTTTCACAACAGCTGGAGAGCCACAAATTGGTCAGGCCTGTCGTAGTTCATGGGTGAATTCTCAAAGGCAGTGATTTTCAACCTTTTTTTACTTGCGGCACACCAAACAATATTTTAAAATTGCCAAGGCACACCATCCGTTCCCCACAGAAAACCCCCCCAAAAACACACATTGGGCCTCACAGTAATAAAAAAGTCCACACATACATTGGCCTACACAGAAAAAACAATCACATTGCTCCCCACATAAATCATGTTGCTCCCCACATAAATCCTATTGCTCCCCTCATAAATCAATCACATTGCTCCCCACATACTGTAAATCATGTTGCTCACACATAAATCAATCACATTTCTCCCCACATAAATCCTATTGCTCCCCACATGAATTATTCACATTGTTCCCCCCATAAATCCATAATTCCTACTGCTCCCCACAGGAGAAATAACATAACAAATATTAGCCCCTACCGGTCAGCTGTCCTCCTCCCTGTTCCTTGGTGGCGGGGATTGTTCATAGTGGAGTGCTGTGAATACTGAGCAGCGGGCGGTCGGGCAGGTGTGGATGTGGGTGGGCAAGGAAAGCTGTGGACGCAGGTGGGAACTGGAAGATGTGTATGCAAGCGGGTGGGCTGGCTGGCTGGTGAGATGCGGTGGCCGTGACCTATGATATCACACCACAGCGTCATCAAGGCACAGGTCACAGCCGGAGCATACATGATCCTCCTCGAATAGCCTGTGCCAACAGTTCACTCTGAAGGTGCAGGAAGCTGCTCTGGCTCCGCGGCACACCTTGCAACTGGTCGCGGCACACTAGAGTGCCGCGGCACACTGGTTGAAAAAGCCTGCTCTAAGGGTTCCATTAATATGGTTACCTTTTTATTTTAAAACTCTGCATTGTTACTCTTAGACCAGGCATTCCCATCCTCAGTCCTCAAGGTACACTAACAGCACAGATTTGAGCAATATCCAGGTTTCAGCACAGATCGTTAAATCAAAATAACTGAGTACTAATTAAGTCACCTGGGTTTAAGAATGGATATCACTAAAACCTGGACAGTTAGTGTGCCTTGAGGATGGAGGATGGGAATGCCTGGCTTAGCATACGTAATACCACAAAATCTGCTCTTGAATCAAACAAGGCTGAATATATTGTTATTTGAATAGGATCAGAATTAAGGTGTGCGAGTTATTCTTCTTCTTAGACTGGTGATAATTGCATTGAATTGCTAAGGGCTTACATGTTTTTTTTATGTCTATTTATGGATCTATTCATCCAGAACCAAAAGTCCCCTTAGTATTTATAACACAAATATTTTCATGTACTTCTGAGTTTGCTTCACCTAGACAGCCTTTTTTACAAACTGAATTTGACTGATTTTACCGCTTAATATGAAAGTTGGAGAAGAACGCCAGACACAATGGCTCAAGACACTGCATGCTGATGTACTTAGTTGGTTTTACATGTACAAGCTGCTTCATGGCACCTGTTAGCATGTTTTACATCTGTAAGCTTTGGCCATTGATTTTCCACACTGAACCTGATTTCATGTGGTGCCGTTGACATGGCCCTGTGCTTCAATGGAGGTGGTGCCTGACCTCCATTGACACTGCCAATGTCACTCTTTGACATTGCTCCATTGATCAATGGTCGAGCAATGGATGCTTTGAAATCCAACTGATTCTTGTAATTGAATCCAGACAGACGATACAGCTGAGTTTACACAAGTCACATCAAGAAGGTGTGATGTAATATCTCCTGTTTCTGCATTTGTGTAGGTACATTGCCACACACTGGGATCCACTCTCCCCATGTGCATGTTATACTACTCTGTACCCGTCCTAACCCATTTGCTAGATGCTTTTGATTTCTGGAGATTATAAAAACAATAAATATAAAAAATAAAAAATAAAAAACGCCCACCACTGCTACCACATCTGCTACTAATGATAATTTGAAATAATCATTTACAATTTAAAAAAGTTAAGATAACATATAATTATACATTTAAGACTAATCGCTGTCAAGGTACAGGGACAGAAGGAACCCTTGAACAGTTCCTCAAGTCTTTGTATTCATCCTATGTAAGAGATGTAATTCACCGACTAAACTATTACAGGACAAGAGAGCAGGAACAAACCTGATAGACAAAGGTCCTCATATTTCAAGATCTTTCCGGTATCACCCTTGGAAAATTAAAGTTATAATAAAGATTCTGATATTGAATAAATGTAATATACAGTAGATCAGTTTTCCACAGTATGTGTAGAAAGCAACATAACAGCAGATAAAACACCAGGTGAGGTCCTTTACCTTCTAGACATCCAAAGACCCCTCTCTTAAAAGATGCCAATAAATTACTGACATACTGTTAGTTCAAGATCCAATAATTTTGCTGGTATCTCATATGATTCTTTAATTAGATATCATCAATATATTATTTCTCCAACTTGTGTATTAGTAGTTTATTCAAATGGACTCTGCAAGTTACATAACATTAAATTAGGTAGCTTTTACACACAATTCACATTATTTTTTTTCTACTTCAGGTGCTATTATTGTATCTTATTATTATATTAATGATGTTTTTATTATGTTGTTTATATAGTTTGATTTTATTGCTCCCTCATCTCTCAGCTCAGCTGTTGTATTAGTGGTAATTAATATTGTCTCTTATGAAGTTTTTGATGCATTTTTAGAACATGAGTGTAGTAAGGTGAATTTTTATGTACCTTGCTCTCTCCCTTCAAATCTCCTATCCTGATTTCTTGTTCATTGCACTTTAAATAATGTTCAATTCTGCTTACCCAGAGTTGGGAGGAGGTTGATTGATAATGTATCTGTTAAGACTACTGCCTGTAAGCAAAGTGGTGAACTTTTTTTCCAAGAAATGTACGTGAGAAAATATTTTTTTATTTGTAAAAGGTACTTAGACGATGTGATATTGTTTTGGAAGGGATCATTTGACGAATTACATACCATAATAGAGGAAATTAATGCACATGATCATCCTATTAAATTTACTTTTAAGATGGATTTGGAACAAATAGATTTTTTAGATGTACATATTGAGGTACAGAATGGTGTAATATCAACCAGCATCCATTCTAAAGAAACAGATAAGAATACAATTTTGAGGGCAGAGAGCCACCATCCACCATCGTTGATGAGAGGTTTACCATATTCACAATACCTGAAGGTTATTACAAGTGATGCACAGGTTTTGCAAACTAGCCTAGCTAACATGACAAACCACTTTTTAGAGAGAGGATACACACATAAGAACTTGGATGCTGCTAGAAGAAAGGTTGAATTGGTGGCTAGATGGGAAACTTTGGTTCATAGAGAAAGAGGTAAGAAACTTAACAAAATTCACTGGGTTCAAAGATACAGTACAGCTCAGAAACAGATCCAACAATATACCTGAGAATTATGGGCAGTGGTTAAAAATGATAATGATTTAAAAGGTATGAAACATATGGAAGTTATGCCCTGTTTCAAAAGAGGGAAAATACATACATACTGACATAACAGGACATATGAGATGGTAGAACACGGACAAAAAGTCCTGGTTGTTACAAGTGTACTGGATGTACCACAGGCCAGCATGATAGCTAGCAAAAAAAAATGTTCCATCCGCATACAGGCAAACGGTACAATATTAGACACATCTTAACATGCAGTACTTCATTTGTGGTATACTTTGTGAAGTGTCTGTGCGGTTTGTGTTATGTAGGCAAGACCATGCTTACCTTTAAGCAGGGACGGATCTAGACATTTCTTTTATTGGGGGCGGTTTTAAGAATCAATACAGACTCCTCCCCTCTACTCATTACTCCTCCCACTTCCAGCCCAGCCCCTCCCCAAACGCAAATTATGAAACTTTTAAAGCAAAGGGGAATTTAGCTGTTTTTGTGTGTGAGATAAGAGTAGTATATTATTTTTGATTAAATTGTATTGTGATGCTAACTAATAAAAGAGCAGCAGTGGGGGTCAGGGTGACAGTCTGTGGCTGTACCTAAGAAAGGTGTACAGCACTGCCTGTAGTCTGTCTGTGAGGAGACATGTCTCATGTTACAAGCAATCTGCACAGACCTCTCTCTTCACCCAATGCTGCTACTATCACACAGAATGCATGTCTCCCTTCACTGATTGCTGAAGTCTGACCTGTATGCAGACATCAGGTTAGTTGCACAGTGCACACATACCGGACACTGATCTCCGTTACAAGCTGCAGACAAGGAGATTGGAATTTCTGAGGGGAGAAGGAAGGTGAGGAGGGGGCTCCTCTTGCAGCTCAGTCAGGAGACATGATGCAAGGCAGACACTGGTGAGATGCGAGAGACTCCCAATCCCAGTAATGCTTTGCAACAGGCTGACCAGGCTCACACACAGGGAGACCAGGGGAGAGAGGAGGAGCAGGGGAGGAAGGCCAGCTATGATTGGCTGGGACTCGGGAGAGCTCTCTCCTCCCTCTGCACAAGTGCTCAGCTCAATCCCGTCTATCAGTCTCACCCAGCGGTGACTCACTCTGCTGTGGGAGCGGCTAATTCAGATCTCCGGCACACTGTGTGCACAGCAGCATATGGAAGGGAGCTGTATGTTAGGGGGGCGGTCGCCCCATTCGCCCCCCCCCCCCCTAAATCCGGCCCTGCCTTTAAGGAATGCATGGCCTTGCATAGAATGGCAATTAGAGCTGCCATTAATGGTAAAAAAATCTGATCAACCTTTAGCATGACACTTCGCGGAGTACAAGCACAATATGTCAAATTTTAGACATTTGATTATTGACCATGTTCCTGTAAGTAAAATACGTGGTGATAGGCATAAACAGCTTTTACGTCTCGAATTAAAGTGGATCTTTATGTTAGACACGCTTAAGCCTAGAGGGCTGAACAACCATCTTAATCTTTATGTATTCCATTAGTTTTCAGTCTTTCCATATTGGCAATAGATATGTGCGGCCATTAAATATACTTCTGCTTACTTTGTCTTTTGATATGTGTCCATTGGTAAGATCAATATAGTTATTTTGTTATATGGCTGGAATCTTTGTGCTTTTACTAGAAGAAAG
Source organism: Pseudophryne corroboree (assembly GCF_028390025.1). NCBI lineage: Eukaryota > Metazoa > Chordata > Amphibia > Anura > Myobatrachidae > Pseudophryne > Pseudophryne corroboree. The sequence continues at coordinate 547,892,059 of NC_086444.1, read as the reverse complement.
TGTAACTTTTGGCTACATTACATAGGTATTTGTATCGATGTGTAACTTCCGTAGCAATTTATATTATTTAATCTGCTATGTGATTGTGCCACTGATGCTTCCTTTAATACGCTGCTATAACTATGATATAATATGCTTAGCCTAAGATGTGTATACAATGTATATATTTTTTATGTGTTGGTGTGCAATTGTATTGTTTTGGCGCTTATATGTAAAGCGTCTGGCTGTTATGGTGACCGGACAGAGTGGTGGGAGGAGATATACGGGAAACCAGAGCCGCCCAACGCTAAGTGCACTGCTGGTATATAAATAAGGTATGTTGGTCATATGTTCACTATGTATAAAGCCTGACGAACGGAAATAAATTCTATAAGCTGCATGAAGGTCTCCATGCATCTTGTGTAGTCTCCAGTGACAGTGAGTGGCTGCACAATTGGTACGGGAGCAACATGTCTTGGCCACAAACCCAGCCACCATCTCCTTGGCCATGCTGTGCTCACATTGGAACTTCTGTGGCAGCGCGCCTCCAACTAACAGTCTCTGGGTTGAAACTGTAGATCCAGGATTCATCGCTAATGATGATCTCCTAGAGTTTAAGCGACCGCCATCAAACCTGGTGGTAAATTTACTAAGATGGGAGTTCTATTTAAGATGGGATGTTGCCCATAGCAACCAATCAGATTCCAGGTATTATGTTCTAGAAGGTGCTAGATAAATGAGAAGTAAAATCTGATTGCTTGCTATGGGCAACATCCGATCTTAAATAGAACTCCCATCTTAGTAAATTTACCCCCTGGTCTCCAATCACCCAAGTCTTCTTCTGCTATTGAGTCAGCTGATGGGGCAGCCAGTGTGCATAAACCTTGCTCAGGCCAAAGGGCAGCAGAAGTATAATAGGCCACGTATTTATATGCAGCATTTGGCCCTGTAGACCCTCTGAAATCAGGAGGTAGTACAAATTTACTGTACTGCACATACTGTACCTTGTGAGTTTGTACGAGCAGGTCAGAGGTGATTTGGAGCCCGTGACATCACGATCCAATGTGGTGTCTGTGCTGCACTTATTAATGTGTGCCATCCTTTATGGCAAACAAATGTACCTCTCCTGTCACCCAGCTTCCCAGGCCCTTACTAAAGATAATGATGAAGTGACTGGTCTTTTATAGGGTTACTAGTGCTGATAAATCCCAATTTTTAGGAACCAATAAAAATCGCCAATGGAGAAAAACACATTTAAAAAACAAACAAACAAACAAACAAACAAACAATAATACAGTGATTAAAAAGTAACTCTGTGGTTTGGGGTTTTAGTAGTTTTCACATATCACTAGTGCTGCATAGAAGATCTAGCTAATTTCTGCCCAAATCTGTTAGTGATTTTTAATTTGCCAACAAAATAGCTCTTTGGAAAATGTCCACCTTAAATTAGATGCACATAAGTGATGATTTCAAATTTTCAAGAGTCTTTCAAGGGCTTTTTCATATCAGAAAAGAACAAATGAGATGAGTCATGTACCTGTAAGTGGCAGTCCTGTCATCTCACAGGGATTTTGATGATTGCTCATTTTCAAGTTTAGTAAGAAGGGGGGGGGAGAGCAGCATTCTGGTGTAGAACCAGTAATTACTTCTTCTGGTGTAGAATCATTCATCTCTCTTCACAAACAAAGTATAATTTATTATATGCTAGAGAGGTGCTACCATCAGCACTAAGGAAATACAGGGTGTTTCACTCGCTATTGGCCCCAAAGTTTTTCTTATATTTTTTTAAGTCATTAATGTCATTTTAGTGAAAATTGGCACATACATATCTCGGTCTGTGAGAAACATGAGTAAGTCATAGCAAATGTTGAAAGTGTTCCCATTAGCATCCAGGCCAGCTGCTCAAACATGCGCAAATTGAAGGCCAGCTGTTCACTACCTTAATCAGTAGGTTTTCCTGGGTCTGACAGTGGTATAGTGTACTGTGGCATCCACATTCATCGTGTCTGTGTCGTACATGCCGATATGAACCGGTACACAGTTGAACAACACATATTTATTGTCCAGACATACTGGAAAACGTAGTTGATAAAGGCATGCCAAAGACAATTTATTGAGCAGTTTGGAGGCCGTAAACCACCGGCAAAATTTACCATTCAGTATCTGGTGAAAATAATGTAAACCACTGGAACATTATTGGTTGTCCATGGAGGAGGCTGTCCGAAAATGCAAGAAGCAACAGTGCAGGAAGTAAAAAACTACTTGGGTGGAATTCAAATGTTTGAAAAGTCGGTGGGGTGTCTGTTTTTTCTTGTCTATTAGATAGGAAAAAACTGACTCCCAACTGACTTTTCAAATATTTGAATCTCCCCCCTTGTCTCCCCGCAGAAGTCCTTGCATAAACTGTTGCAGGAGATGGGAGTTTCCTCAAGCACATGCCAAAATCACTTCATCCATGGTGAACATCTGGCCTGGATGCTAATGGCGTACACTTATAACACTTGCTATGACTTCCTCATGTCTCTCATAGATCACGGTAAGTCCGTGTCAAATTTCACTAAATTGCGTCTAAATCTACCATCACTTGTTTTGTCCTTCCTTTTCAAATTTTTCATTTCTTGGTGCTGCTACTACATGTTTGTTTTAGGATACCCTTAAGTAATTATCAGAGAAAACTTTAAAGTACATAGACAAAAAATGAAACATTATATACACAGTATGTGGTAAATTTACTAAGGAAGACATGTACTAAGCAGTGATAAAAGTGGAGAAGTGAGCCAGTGGAGAAATTGCCCATGGCAACCAATCAGCTGCTCTTTATACTTTTATAGTATGCAAATTATAAATGTTATGTCAATGCTGAATTATTGCCAAGGGCAATTTCTCCACTAGCTCACTTCTCCACTTTTATCACTGCTTAATACATCTCCCCCTAAATCTTCTAAAACAGATAACTGGTGAAGTTGCCCATAGCAACGCTAAAAGGCAATAGAGAAATGATAGACAGCATCTGATTGGTTATATGGGCAACATTACCAACTGTCTGTTTCAAAAGCTTTAGTAAATTTACCACTATTTCTTGTATGGAATCATCATTTGCCATTCCTGGCTTTAGGGCATTTTTTGCTGTTGGATCAGATGTAGCCTTTAATAAATATAGCTTGGTTTAAACCATACATAATTAAATAAATACATGAACACACATATCCAATTGGTTTTTTTATTGGTTTAAAATCTTGCATTCATATCCTATTACTGCCATGTTAACCATTAGACAGAGTACTCCTATTAATCTCATAACAATTTTTCTATCATCCAGTTCTAAAAAAGAAAACATCTAATTAAGGAAATGATATGCTGAAAATGCTTGACCGAACCAGTATAATCTCATTAGAAACTGTACTTTGTATTCAAAGTTACAAGCTATAGCAGTCAGGCAAGAATTATTTACAGCGATTCTTGTATGAGAAAAAAACACAATTAACAAAATGTAACATGGCATTCAGTTAATAAATAACAATTTCATTATATTATTTTAATGAATAGGAAAATGAAAAACCGTACCTAGCCTCACTAATCTTCATTACGTTCAGCGAACACATGCCTTTTCTAAATCAATCCGGATTAGTTTAGGAAGTCGTTACATGTAAACTTCAGTGTTAATTGATTTCTTGCAGTAAAAGCAGCAACCATGGGCAGTATGAAGAGATTATGTTATAAAGTACACATGAGCTGTTGTTATACCATGTTTCAGTTGCTCCGTTATATCATTTCTAAAGCAAGGACTGTAATGATGAAAGTGTACTTTGGGGGGTATTCAATTAGCTGCAGTAATTTACCGCAGCTAACTGATTCACCGGGGGCTATTCAGTTAGTCCTGACACCCGGTACTTCAGGTGTCTCAGGCACGCAAAACATAATCCCCGATAAGCAACCCTTAAAACCTGTGATAACGCACGGGTCCGGATACTTATCCTGGATACCATGTGTTATGGCACGAAAACGGGACAAAAAACAGGCTTTAACCACTTCCCTGGCAATAATGTATGTGATGCAACCGTAGCCAGGAGTGCCAAAAGAAAAAATCTCCAAGCGCTCTGGTATCAGATGTTGACACTTCTAATAAATTAATAAACAAAGCATTTATATAATGAATATTTTATTAAAATATAAGTACTCAAAAAGTACACATTAATTCCTATCTATAGAGAATGGATAAAAAATTTTTTTTTTGTATGTGAGTCCTAATACCGGTATACTAACATTTAAACAATACAACATAAAACATATAATTGGATTCAAATGTCCCCACAGATAAATATGTTTTATGTTGTATTGTTTAAATGTTAGTATACCGGTATTAGGACTCACATACAAAATTTTTTTTTTATCCATTCTCTATAGATAGGAATTAATGTGTACTTTTTGAGTACTTATATTTTAATAAAATATTCATTATATAAATGCTTTGTTTATTAATTTATTAGAAGTGTCAACATCTGATACCAGAGCGCTTGGAGATTTTTTCTTTTGGTTTTTAATAAATATAGGGGACAAGTGGATTCCCTTTCTACTCCTTTAGCAGCTTGGTTCATCAGTTAGCGGTAAGCGCTGTCCTTCCATTCTGTTTTCCTGTAGCCAGGAGTGCGTCACATGGCCAGGGTCGCAACACATATGTCTGGCTGGCCCGCTGCTTCTCCCGTCTTAAATAGAGGAAAGTGCAGAACGGGCTTCCTCCTGCTGCAGCGGCCACCTGGGAGTGACACAAGAGTCTTTGAACACTAACATTACTCCCGAACTCGCGGGCCAAAATGACTTGCAAGCGGCATTCCGGGGGGAGGGGGAGTTCATAGGACCTTTTTCAGCATCAATTGCAGTTTTTCAGTATCAGTTGCAGCCTGGCTGTGAAGGCAATTGGGCCACCGCCATTTTCCTTGTCACCTGCCCGTTTCTGACACCACGCACACACAACGCCCCCGCAATGCTGCTTTTCCGCCCCATGAACACCTCTGCCTGTCAATCAGGCAGAGGAGTTCGCATCAATGCGATGCGATTGCATTGGCTGGCCCGTGCAGATCGGGACGTGCGCATGAGCACTGGTGCTAAAAATGTCTCACTGCGATCACATCGCATTAGCGGGCCGTACTGGCATTAAGCCCATAGTTTCCCTCCCCAGCACAACTATGGTGATCAGTCCCCCCTTCCCCATGCTCTGCATTAAGGTGAAGGGTGGGGCTATATCGGGAGGAAGTGGGGGTAAAATAGTCAGGTTATGTCTTGACAGTAAGAGAGTGTGTGTGTGTGTGTGTGTGTGTGTGTGTGTGTGTGTGTGTGTGTGTGTGTGTGTGTGTGCGTGTGTGAAAGGGGGGGGGGTTTAGGAGAGGCCCAATTTAAATAGTATTACAAAAAAACTATTTCTAAGCAGTTTTTCGCAAAAAAACCCAAACAAATAAATAGTCAGTCAAGTGGTTAATGAATAACCCAATAATTAAAATAGGTTAAAAAACGCAAATTTTTTTGGGGGAGAATAATGATCGGGGCTTATTGAATACCCTCTTTGTTGTAATTGTACAGAAAAATACCAGTACCTTCCCATGCACGTTTCCTCATAACTGTAAAAACATACATTTTATTTATGTATCACAAATATAATTTTAGAAAATCCATCCTTCCGTTGTTTTATAGTACAAACACCTATATATTACTCTATGACATTAGTCTTTTTAACTACTTGCTAAAGATTATTTGTTCTATTATGTAAATTAGCATATTATGTAAATTCATTTTGATTAACTAGAAACGACTTTAGCCTGCCTGAAGACTGGAACTCTACCTTATGCTATTTCAGATTTCCATTGTTATGTACTGTATATTGCAAGTCAAATAGTTGCAGTAATCCTATATGATATATATACTCACTATGGTAACTGTGTGCAGAACACGATCTAGTTATTTTTTATGTTAAAGCTAAAAGTACCCTGAGACTTTTTATTTGAACTTGAATTGTAATGTAGAAGTACTGCAGACGCTTGATTCTGGCATTCTTTATGCAGGGCTGAGGCTATATGTAACTGTATACCAATATACTGCAGAGTGGGAGGGTGAAAATAATAAGTTACTGCTGCCTGGTAACAGATTGAGATGAGTTCTGGCAACTTGCTTGACCTTACACATTTATTTTATCAGAAGCCCTTCTAAGGCTCACACCATCTTCTGAACTTAACTTATTGGAGAACTACTGTAGAAAGAGAAACTATCAAGAAACATAAAGAATTGGATGCCACTGTTAAATAGACCTTTCTTATAAGAAATCCGTTATCAATAACCTATCTGTGGGTGCTGTTTATCAAAACGCTCTTGATTCTCCCCCAACCCCCCACTTCCTGCGCACTGCTATTTAAGAACACTGTGAACAAGGTGGGCAGTGTGCAGTGAAACAACCAAGGTGGAGGTACACTGGAGCTCATCTTCCGTGTCAATTACCCATTAACGTGGTCAGGGCCATGTGGTGCCTGCGTAATTACCAAGTAAGGAAGCATTTGTAAGGCATTACCAACCATTATTTCTCTAACGTCCTAGTGGATGCTGGGACTCCGTCAGGACCATGGGGAATAGCGGGCTCCGCAGGAGACAGGGCACATCTAAAAAAGCTTTTAGGTCACATGGTGCGTACTGGCTCCTCCCCCTATGACCCTCCTCCAAGCCTCAGTTAGGTTTTTGTGCCCGTCCGAGAGGGTGCAATCTAGGTGGCTCTCCTAAAGAGCTGTTTAGAAAAGTTTTTTTTTAGGTTTCAATCTCAGTGATTCCTGCTGGCAACAGGATCACTGCATCGAGGGACTTAGGGGAGAGATTTCCAACTCACCTGCGTGCAGGATGGATTGGAGTCTTAGGCTACTGGACACTTAGCTCCAGAGGGAGTCGGAACACAGGTCAGCCTGGGGTTCGTCCCGGAGCCGCGCCGCCGATCCCCCTTACAGACGCTGAAGAGACGGCAGAACGGAGGTCCGGAAAGCAGGCGGCAGAAGACTCCTCAGTCTTCTTGAAGGTAGCGCACAGCACGGCAGCTGTGCGCCATTGTTGTCACACGGCTCACTGACTCAGTCACGGAGGGTGCAGGGCGCTGCTGGGGGCGCCCTGGGCAGCAATATAATTACCTTTAGTGGCAAAATAAATACATCACATATAGCCATTAAGGCTATATGTATGTATTTTAACCCAGGCCAGTTTCTTAAAAACCGGGGAAAAGCCCGCCGAAAAAGGGGCGGAGCTTATTCTCCTCAGCACTCAGCGCCATTTTCCTGCTCAGCTCCGCTGGTGAGGAAGGCTCCCAGGTCTCTCCCCTGCACTGCACTACAGAAACAGGGTAACAAAGAGAAGGGGGGCATAAATTGGCGATATTTATATATTAAGAGCGCATATATAGTAAACAACACCTTCTAGGGTTGTTTATATACATTTATAGCGCTTTTGGTGTGTGCTGGCAAACTCTCCCTCTGTCTCCCCAAAGGGCTAGGGGGTCCTGTCTTCGATTAGAGCATTCCCTGTGTGGCTGCTGTGTGTCGGTACGTGTGTGTCGACATGTATGAGGACGATGTTGGTGTGGAGGCAGAGCAATTGCCGATGATGGTAATGTCACCCCCTAGGGAGTCGACACCGGAATGGATGGCTTTAGTTATGGAATTACGTGATAATGTCAGCACATTACAAAAGTCAGTTGACGAAATAAGACGCCCGGCAAACCAGTTAGTACCGGTTCAGGCGTCTCAGACACCGTCAGGGGCTGTAAAACGTCCTTTACCTCAGTCAGTCGACACGGGTACCGACACAGATGAATCTAGTGTCGACGGTGAAGAAACAAACGTATTTTCCAATAGGGCCACACGTTATATGATCACGGCAATGAAGGAGGCTTTGCAGATCTCTGATACTGCTGGTACCTCAAAAAGGGGTATTATGTGGGGGGGTGAAAAAACTACCTGTATTTTTTCCAGAATCAGAGGAATTGAATGACGTGTGTGATGAAGCGTGGGTTAACCCCGATAGAAAACTGCTAATTTCCAAGAAGTTATTGGCATTATACCCTTTCCCACCAGAGGTTAGGGCGCGCTGGGAAACACCCCCTAGGGTGGATAAGGCGCTCACACGTTTATCAAAGCAAGTGGCGTTGCCGTCTCCTGATACGGCCGCCCTCAAGGATTCAGCAGATAGGAGGCTGGAAACTACACTGAAGAGTATATACACACATACTGGTGTTATACTGCGACCGGCAATAGCCTCAGCCTGGATGTGCAGTGCTGGGGTAGTGTGGTTGGATTCTCTGACTGAAAATATTGAGACCCTGGATAGGGACAGTATTTTATTGACTCTAGAGCAATTAAAGGATGCTTTCCTTTATATGCGAGATGCTCAGAGGGATGTTTGTACTCTAGCATCAAGAGTAAGCGCGATGTCCATATCTGCCAGAAGAAGTTTATGGACGCGACAGTGGTCAGGTGATGCGGATTCCAAGAGGCATATGGAAGTATTGCCATATAAAGGAGAGGAATTGTTTGGGGTCGGTCTTTCGGACCTGGTGGCCACGGCAACTGCCGGCAAATCCACTTTTTTACCTCAGACCCCCTCCCAACAGAAAAAGACACCGTCTTTTCAGCCGCAGTCCTTTCGCTCCTATAAAAAGCGACCAAAAGGACAGTCTTATCTGCCGCGAGGCAGAGGAAAGGGTAAGAAAGGGCAGCAAGCAGCCCCTGCCCAGGAACAGAAGCCCGCCCCGGCTTCTACAAAGCCATCAGCATGACGCTGGGGCTTTACAAGCGGACTCAGGAACGGTGGGGGGTCGACTCAAGATTTTCAGCAATCAATGGGTTCACTCACAAGTGGACCCGTGGGTCCTGCAGATAGTATCTCAGGGTTACATGCTGGAGTTCGAAAGGTCTCCCCCTCGCCGGTTCCTAAAGTCTGCTTTACCAACGTCTCCCTCAGAAAGGACGTCGGTTTTGGAAGCCATTCACAAGCTGTATTCTCAGCAGGTGATAGTCAAGGTACCCCTCCTACAACAGGGAAAGGGGTATTATTCCACACTATTTGTGGTACCGAAACCGGACGGTTCGGTAAGGCCTATTCTAAATCTGAAATCCTTGAACCTGTACATAAAGAAATTCAAGTTCAAGATGGAGTCACTCAGAGCAGTGATAGCGAATCTGGAAGAAGGAGACTTCATGGTGTCCTTGGACATAAAAGATGCTTATCTACATGTCCCGATTTACCCCTCACACCAAGGGTATCTCAGGTTCGTGATACAAGACTGTCATTATCAGTTTCAAACGCTGCCGTTTGGGTTGTCCACGGCCCCTCGGGTCTTTACCAAGGTAATGACCGAAATGATGGTCCTTCTACGAAGAAAAGGCGTATTAATTATCCCTTACTTGGACGATCTCCTGATAAGGGCAAAGTCCAGAGAACAGCTGGAAGTCGGTGTAGCGCTAACACAAGTAGTGCTTCAGCAACACGGGTGGATTCTAAATCTTCCAAAATCTCAATTGACCCCGACAACACATCTGCTGTTCCTGGGCATGATTCTGGACACGGTTCAGAAAAAGGTATTTCTCCCGGAAGAGAAAGCAAGGGAGTTATCCGAACTTGTCAAGAACCTCCTAAAACCAGGAACTGTGTCAGTACATCAATGCACAAGAGTCCTGGGAAAGATGGTGGCTTCGTACGAAGCGATTCCATTCGGCAGATTCCATGCATGAACATTTCAGTGGGATCTGCTGGACAAATGGTCCGGATCGCATCTGCACATGCATCAGCGGATAACACTGTCACCGAGAACAAGGTTGTCTCTCCTGTGGTGGTTGCAGACTGCCCATCTGTTAGTGGGCCGCAGATTCGGCATACAGGACTGGGTCCTGGTGACTACGGATGCCAGCCTACGAGGTTGGGGAGCAGTCACAAAGGGAAGAAACTTCCAGGGCGTGTGGTCAAACCTGGAGACGTCTCTTCACATAAATATACTGGAGCTAAGAGCGATCTACAATGCTCTAAGCCTGGCAAAATCGCTGCTTCAGGGTCAGCCGGTGTTGATCCAGTCCGACAACATCACGGCAGTCGCCCACGTAAACCGACAAGGCGGCACGAGAAGCAGGAGTGCAATGGCAGAAGCTGCAAGGATTCTGCGCTGGGCGGAGAATCATGTCGTAGCACTGTCAGCAGTGTTCATCCCGGGAGTGGACAACTGGGAAGCAGATTTCCTCAGCAGACACGACCTTCACCCGGGAGAGTGGGGACTTCATCCAGAAGTTTTCCACATGATTGTGAACCGTTGGGAAAAACCAAAGGTGGACATGATGGCGTCTCGCCTCAACAAAAAATTGGACAGGTATTGCGCCAGGTCAAGAGACCCTCAGGCAATAGCTGTGGACGCTCTGGTAACACCGTGGGTGTACCAGTCAGTGTATGTGTTCCCTCCTCTGCCTCTCATACCAAAGGTACTGAGAATTATACGGAAAAGAGGAGTAAGAACAATACTGGTAGCTCCGGACTGGCCAAGAAGAACTTGGTATCCGGAACTTCAAGAGATGCTCACGGAGGATCCGTGGCCTCTACCTCTAAGAAGGGATCTGCTTTAGCAGGGACCTTGTATGTTCCAAGACTTACCGCGGCTGCGTTTGACGGCATGGCGGTTGAACGCCGGATTCTAAAAGAGAAGGGCATTCCTAAGGAAGTTATTCCTACTTTAATTAAAGCCAGGAAAGAAGTGACCGCACAACATTATCACCGCATTTGGAGAAAATATGTTGCGTGGTGTGAGGCCAAGAAGGCTCCAACGGAAGAATTTCAATTGGGTCGATTCTTACATTTCCTGCAAGCAGGATTGTCTATGGGCCTCAAATTGGGGTCCATTAAAGTTCAAATTTCGGCCTTATCAATTTTCTTCCAGAAGGAATTGGCGTCAGTGCCTGAAGTACAAACTTTTGTCAAAGGTGTACTACATATACAACCCCCAATAGTGCCTCCAGTGGCACCGTGGGATTTGAACGTGGTTCTAAATTTTCTCAAATCTCATTGGTTTGAGCCTTTAAAATCGGTAGATTTAAAATACCTTACATGGAAGGTAACCATGCTGTTGGCCCTGGCTTCAGCCAGGAGAGTTTCGGAGTTGGCAGCTTTGTCATACAAAAGCCCATATCTGATATTCCATTCGGACAGGGCAGAATTGAGGACACGTCCTCAATTTCTCCCTAAGGTGGTTTCGGCATTTCACTTGAACCAGCCTATTGTGGTGCCTGCGGCTACTAGCGACTTGGAGGACTCCAAGTTACTGGACGTTGTCAGAGCATTAAAAATATATATTTCAAGGACAGCTGGAGTCAGAAAATCTGACTCGTTGTTTACATTGTATGCACCCAACAAGTTGGGTGCTCCTGCGTCTAAACAGACGATTGCACGTTGGATATGTAGTACAATCCAACTTGCACATTCTGTGGCAGGCCTGCCACAGCCTAAATCTGTAAAGGCCCATTCCACAAGGAAAGTGGGCTCATCCTGGGCGGCTGCCCGAGGAGTCTCGGCATTACAACTTTGCCGAGCAGCTACGTGGTCAGGGGAGAACACGTTTGTAAAATTTTACAAATTTGATACTCTGGCTAAAGAGGACCTGGAGTTCTCTCATTCGGTGCTGCAGAGTCATCCGCACTCTCCCGCCCGTTTGGGAGCTTTGGTATAATCCCCATGGTCCTGACGGAGTCCCAGCATCCACTAGGACGTTAGAGAAAATAAGAATTTACTTACCGATAATTCTATTTCTCATAGTCCGTAGTGGATGCTGGGCGCCCATCCCAAGTGCGGATTGTCTGCAATGCTTGTACATAGTTATTGTTACAAAAATCGGGTTATTACTGTTGTTGTGAGCCATCTGTTCAGAGGCTACTTCGTTTGTGTTATCATACTGTTAACTGGGTTCAGATCACAAGTTGTACGGTGTGATTGGTGTGGCTGGTATGAGTCTTACCCGGGATTCAAGATCCTTCCTTATTGTGTACGCTCGTCCGGGCACAGTAACTAACTGAGGCTTGGAGGAGGGTCATAGGGGGAGGAGCCAGTACGCACCATGTGACCTAAAAGCTTTTTTAGATGTGCCCTGTCTCCTGCGGAGCCCGCTATTCCCCATGGTCCTGACGGAGTCCCAGCATCCACTACGGACTATGAGAAATAGAATTATCGGTAAGTAAATTCTTATTTTCTATGTTTCTGTACAATGTAAAGAACATCATCATACAATTGCTTCCTTTGGAAGAGATGTATATTATGGTGATAACACGCAACAATTCTCTGTGTGCAGAGAATTTGAAAATGGTCTGTAGTGTGGGTTTGTCTTTGCAGGACTTTGGCAGATTATTATTAACCTTTATATAGCGACAGCATTTTACACAACTTTTTACCGAGAATGTTTAATAACTTACATCGCATCAGGCACCTGTAGACCTGTTCCAGACTCATCATAAAGTAACATACTGTATGTCACATTTTGTTGAGTAGCCTACATATAATATAATGCCTTTGCTATGTGACAAGAAGCCAGAGTCATATAGCTACACAGCTGTTTTGTTTATTCAGAAGGCAGATTTATTTTTGTTCTGTTGCCATATGATAGCGCAGCATAGATAATGGTGCTTGGAAGACAATGGTTTAACCTGAGTAGCTATTACAGGAGGCATTCATTATGTCAGCTGTCAGGATACCGACGCCGGAATCCCGACACCCGACTGCATTCCTCTTTGGGTGGTGTTCTATGCCACCACCCGAAGGGGAATACAACCCTGTCACCACTGGTCTAAAGCATGGCGGGCGCAGCGAGCCCGCAAAGGTACACGCTGCGCTCACCGCCGGTATCGCGACTGTCGGGATCCCGGCGTCGGTCTCCTGATCGCCGGGATATCATACTGAATCCGCTATTACCGCTCATCTGAACTCTCACTTATTCTTACTATACACACATATTAATATACAGTTAAAATGTATTAGCAATGTTTTGTGCATGTTGCACTATTTCAGAGCCTGCTACCACTTGTTCTGGTAAAATACAAAGTGAATGTAGAAGCTACATATCAATACATTTCTGACATACCATGACGGTCTTAAGCGGGCCATACATTAGAGATGTGTGGAAACTCCCGTGTTGTGGTTTTATCTCTAATTCATCATCATGTTTTGGTTTTGCCAAAACTACCCTTAAGTATTTTGGTTTGGATTCGGGTTTTTGTTTTGGTTAAAAATCAATGAAAAAAATTGATAATCATTGATAAAAAAAATCGATAAAAACATCCAAAAATCATGTAATTTTTGCAATTTAAAATCTGAATTCTGAACAGCAGGAAGACCCGACCTGAGTCCCCTCAGGAGATCGGGACCAGGTTTTGGTTCATATCCACAAAATTCAAGTGGATTAGGATTTCTGGAGAACTAATTCGCACATCTCTACCAGCAATTTTCTGATTCCCCGATGTTGATCCAATCCAATGATCGGCAGACTCCGATGATTTGCGATTTCTCGGAGAATAAGCATAAACTGACATGTCAAAAATCCCCCATCTCGCAGATTCCAATCATTTTTTGGGTCAGAACCAGCGAATTAAGGATTTCCAACATGTCGGATTTTGTTTATGACCTGACTCAGGTATGAGCAGAAGTAGTAATTGCCCTGATAGATGCCTAATGTACAGATGTGTCCTCATACATCTTGTGGGAAATACCTGCTGACAGGTCCCATGCAACTCTGTTAACATTGTGCATCTTTTTTGGCTAAATGCGTCTCATTCGCATCCCTATATAACTAAGACGCACAAGCAGACTCTGTTGATTAAAATGATATGCGGCATGCCTATATTCCTATATTCTGTGTGTGACCGCTGCTATATCTGTACACAAAATACTATATTACACATAATATAGGCATGCTGCATATCATTTTAATCAGCATTTTAATCGCATTATTTTGCAAATAAGACACATTTTAATGAAAAAAATCGCACAAAAATATGCTCTGCGTTACCAAGTCATGCCACTGCACGGCGTGACTAGAGGGGCTGTTTAACGGGCCAGTAGGCTAGATGTAAGTGGACACATTGGTATGGGCCCCATAAGTTATATCATTGCTCAAATTCACAAATAAAACCCTAAAGCTGGCAAAGGATATAAATGTATGTCTAATAATGGGAACTGCCAGATAAAATGTAATTCCATGACTATTCTGATGGTGGGGGAAGGTAATGCTGGTGCACAGGGTTACTTTCTAATAGATCTCTAATAGAGAGAATATTAGTTGGGCTAAGGTGCACATGCTATCCATAAACCCTAGCTTGAGGGGTATGACACACCTTAAAATTGACAAGACATGACAAACAGTGATGGCTCCTTATCAGAACACGTATTTGCCCAGCCACATGTGTGACTTAACAAATAGAATCATTACTGCATTTGGCAGAATATTTCCAACTGTATTGCCAGTGGATTGGACACACAACTAATACCAGTTAGCTACAGGAAAATAATACTATGCAGTCAAACCTGATATGTGCCTATTTCATAGCCCAAAACACCAATATTATTTGGTCCCATCTATTTTATATTTGGCCCCTCTTTATTTTACCTTATATTACAATTTGTTTTTCTGTCTCCATCATACATCAATTAACTTCCCACCTGTAGGGGCACATGTTATACTGTACAAAGTCACGAATCTGAGTATGTGCATGTGGATTTACATAAACAGTCAACCAAAAGTAATGTGATGATATCAAGTACAAGGTGCAGTGAAAAAGAAGCTCTGTAGAAAATATAGAGGACAATTTTGATTTAGCATTAGTACAAATCAGTCACTTAAAAAATATAAGAGTATCTGACAAAAAGCTGAATCCAGTGATGCTATGCAGAAACGTATTAGGACTGTTTATCTCTTTGAATGTGTCTTAATACAATATGCGTCTTAATACAATATGCCATAAAGAGACTTGCGCTTGGCTCATCTCCAGTTACACTCTCCTCAGGATTGTGCTAGCAGCAATGTCAGAGCCTGGGCAAGAACAGATCCCAAACACAAAGAAACTGTCCGCTTAAGGGTCCAGGTGGTTAGTCACACACATTCATGTCTTCTCCATGGGTAAAACGGACATGACCAGAAAGATATTGCTGTTGCCTTTGATCTTCAGGGTGCATTCCTTCACTGACACATTCGTGTTGTCATCTCTTTCTGAAAAAGTGGTGAGAAGAAATGCACTCAATTATTGTAAGCACCATAACAATGTTAGGGCCCTATTTAAAATACACCAATACACCTTATGTATATATCTATCTATATATATATATATATATATATATATTGTTATAGATAAATAACAAAAAGTGTCTCTAATAATAATACAACGGTCCCGCTACCCGAATAGATATGGTAGTGGTAATAAACGGCACTCAGGAATACAAATACGGTCCGTATTTTCAGCTGAACAGGTTATATTCCTGAGTGCCGTTTATTACCACTACTATATATATATATATATATATATATATATAAAGACTTGTGGATCTGTGCATCAGTAACTGAATAGTATTTTCTGAAGAACAAAACTGCACATTCAAAATATTATCACATTATCTTTCCAGTGTCCTCCCCAGACATTTTTTCTTGCCGGGCGGCATTATGCAGAATGCACGGGAGAGGTATGGCTGTGTGCGAACCAGGAAGGTGGGGGGGGGGGGGGGGGGGGGGGCGGAGTGAACCCTAACACAGCATGTAAGCAGCAGTCCATCGTGCACTCTTCCTTCCTCTCATCCAGCAAGTCACTTACTGTTGGGGGTGAAGGCTGCCGTGCTTGCCTATAGTGGTTGAGGTGAAGGAGACGGCCAGCATCCCCCTTCCATTGTGAACAGCTCTGACAGGGTGGACCAGGGTCAAGGTGGAGGGGGCAGTTGTTCTCCTTCTGGCAGGGCAGCGCTGAACAGTTTGCTGCACTGCGGCACAGTGCTGTGCGACTTATGGCCACATAACTGCAGGGCAGCAGGGAATTTTGGAAGGTAGACTGCCTGAGAAATATAGCTTGAGGAGAACAGTCTTTCTATTAATATTTTTCAGGTATAGCTCTCTTATAATTCATTAACTGCTATAGTAATTACTAATGTGGTATAGATGTGTTTTTTTTTATATATTTAGTTCACTTATTTTTTTTTTAATTATTATTATTAT
Organism: Pseudophryne corroboree; assembly: GCF_028390025.1. NCBI lineage: Eukaryota > Metazoa > Chordata > Amphibia > Anura > Myobatrachidae > Pseudophryne > Pseudophryne corroboree. The sequence continues at coordinate 547,875,846 of NC_086444.1, read as the reverse complement.
TAATAATTCTGTGCTACTAACTGCTGGAAATGGTGCATCTTGGAACAATTTAGTATTTTAATCAGGACTATGTTGCAGGACAGTCCCCATAGTGAGTAGCAATCATCTTCATTAGTGCTAGAATCCTAAGAAAAGTCATTTTGAGCTACTTGAATTTAATACCAAAGATCTGCACTGAGCTGTAGATGAAGAAACTTTACAATGACCTATGATAATATGTTTTGTTTGGGATTTTTTCTGGAGTTTTGTAATGCATTCTCAAGAACAGCCACAAGGTGGAAACACGTGAACAATATATTTGCCATCCTACAGGTAATACTGGAACAACGTTGTTTAACATCTGTTTTATAGTATTGCAAAATCTGTTATTTAAAACATTTTTAAAAGATAATTTTGGTAACAAAAACATAAGTAATTTAAGTACAAAATTAAGGCGTCTGCTGTTTTGAAAGCAGGACATCCATATGACATCTAGTTTGCTCAGGTTATAAAATTCACCCCATAACTCTTTTCAAACCCCAGTAAGGAAAATCGGTTATAGCCACCCACTCCCAGTTGTCCTGTAACACCTTTGTGGATGCGCACAGAATATGTATGACAGTAGGCTGAGAAAATCCACAAGCTATAGAATACTTTATACATAGAACAGATGGAAAAAAAAGGCGGATGATGTTAAAAAGAGAAATACAGTATCTGTGCCTGAAACATCTAGTTTGGTGGCACACCGTTCATGCACCTGTAGACCGCTATTACATTTATATCCCTTTTCATAATAACAATTTCATGTCTAATCTGTAATATGTTGAAATTAAAAATCTTCAATGTATGTTAGTCTTCGATAAAAAAAGATTATTGTCCAAGTAGTCTCCAGTTGCGACACAAACTGACAAATGTTTTGCTTGTTCTCAGGTGTATGACAGAATTACTGTACTGCATCAGACATACACATTTGGGCAACTAAGTTTTAAGAGGGTTTTTTTCACATAAAAGTATTTTAATAAGTGCCCCAGCCCTGAAATCCCAATATTTATTCAGTTTCTAAACATCCTGGTACTTTTAGTGGTCAGCCATGGGCAAGAAGAGGTACCAGATACCAGAGGATGTTCAGCAGGGTCCCAGAGGTACAGTTTGTAAGTAATTCCAGTATGTAAGGGTTCCAGAGGAGTCCAGCGGGAGTGAACCCCAGCAAAGTACACAAGGGGTAATAATTTCATGTAGAAAACTCCTTCAATGTTTAAATAATGATGCTGTAATTGTGAATATCCATTATTGAGTGTTATGTAAGTCTTCCACATCACTCATTACGTTAGACCATAAACTTTATAATGCATAATGGATATATATTAGAATGACTTTGAAATAGCTTCATAAGTCTTTTTTTCAGGCTGAGAGGCGCTTCATGTCTCTTGATTTAAGACTGCTTTATGCATTAATGTAAGCCAGAAAGGGATAGACAGCAATTGTATGTGTAAATCACAGCACCAAGCTTAACTCCAAAAGCGTGTCTGACAGCCAACAGGTTACAGGAATCGTGTGGTTTAGTAAATCAGTTTGGTTTTGGACAAGTGCCACTTTCTCACTGTTAATCTTTTCAAATGATTTAAGTAGTATGCTAAACATATGACTGAAGTCATCACACCTCAGTGCTGTTTGATATTCCAAAATGTATCTCTGGGGAAATTGATAGAGACACAAAGCAAGTGAGGAGATAGCTGTAAATTATTAAACTATGTGGTTTTATTTATTGTAACAATTCATATTCATAGCAGAAAATGTTGTACCCATATAAAGAATGAAACATTACATAGCACTGCCCTCTTGACTATGTACAAATCTGTTTAGGCCCATGCTAAAAATATATCAGTAACAAGCAAACTTTAAGAAACCTGACATTTGCTGTAATATTGTAAATTTATATCTACATCTAGCTAGAGCCATCTATATATTAGCACCAAAACCCAGCACTTACACTAAAGTCATACTTAATGACATGATGTCTGCCAGGGCCAGATTAAGGCTGGTGGGGGCCCAGGTGCAATGAAGTTGTGGGGGCTTCAAGTTAAATTGTTTCCCATAACCCCCCACCTGTGACACACACTCAAGAATGTTCAGCAGCAGCTGCCGAGTTAGGTCCAGCGCCAGCAGTTCACACACCTGACCCTTCACGGAGCTGCAGACGCCGAGGTAAAATCAGCGCCGCCGCCGAATCATCACGCGCTGCGGGATCAGGCATACTGTCTCACCATCCTACGAGACTTGCTGACTATGGACGACCTCGGCGACGGCACAACTAGGCTGCCAATGGAGTAAATCTCCACTTAAACATTGCTCTGTGTGGGAGCTCCTAATGTATGGGGACCCCGGGATGTCGCCCCTACCTTAATCTGGCCCTGATGCCTTCCCAAAGACATTTCTTAGCCATAATGAATGAATATTACTTTGGGATTGGTAATGGTTTCTTAGTTCTGATTTTTAAAGATGATGAGTGTATACTGTTTATAACTTTACTAGTTACCAGCCTGTCAAAATAAAACAACATAACAGTAATGTCAGCACCGGCGGTTGTGTGCGCCCAAACCAAGCAGCACTTGATTTGCTCCGTCGGACGCCATCTAGTGGCCACAAAACACCTGAATTCCCCCCATAGAGGTAAGGAGTAGTGTTAGCCTTTTATTATATAGGATATTACCATCAAGCCTGTTTTTATTAGTGTGCACCAAAACTGAGATAATGAGATATTTGTCTGTCTATCTATCTATCTATCTATCTATCTATCTATCTATCTATCTATCTATCTAATATATAAATATTGTCAGTGTACTAAAAAGCTATATACCTATTTACCTTTCTAACTATCTGTATGCCTGTGTGTAAACCACCATTGCCATACTTTACATCTGTATAACCAGGGGCGGTTTGGCTGATTTTACATAGTAACAAATGTAACCGTTCATATCAGTCTCTACCCCAATGGAGCTTACAGTATAAATTCTCTAGCACAGTGGTTACGAAAATGTGTGCTGTGGCACTCTAGGGTGTCTCGTAGAGATGAGCGCCTGAAATTTTTCGGGTTTTGTGTTTTGGTTTTGGGTTCGGTTCCGCGGCCGTGTTTTGGGTTCGAACGCGTTTTGGCAAAACCTCACCGAATTATTTTTGTCGGATTCGGGTGTGTTTTGGATTCGGGTGTTTTTTTCCAAAAACACTAAAAAACAGCTTAAATCATAGAATTTGGGGGTCATTTTGATCCCAAAGTATTATTAACCTCAAAAACCATAATTTACACTCATTTTCAGTCTATTCTGAATACCTCACACCTCACAATATTATTTTTAGTCCTAAAATTTGCACCGAGGTCGCTGTGTGAGTAAGATAAGCGACCCTAGTGGCCGACACAAACACCGGGCCCATCTAGGAGTGGCACTGCAGTGTCACGCAGGATGTCCCTTCCAAAAAACCCTCCCCAAACAGCACATGACGCAAAGAAAAAAAGAGGCGCAATGAGGTAGCTGTGTGAGTAAGATTAGCGACCCTAGTGGCCGACACAAACACCGGGCCCATCTAGGAGTGGCACTGCAGTGTCACGCAGGATGGCCCTTCCAAAAAACCCTCCCCAAACAGCACATGACGCAAAGAAAAAAAGAGGCGCAATGAGGTAGCTGACTGTGTGAGTAAGATTAGCGACCCTAGTGGCCGACACAAACACCGGGCACATCTAGGAGTGGCACTGCAGTGTCACGCAGGATGTCCCTTCCAAAAAACCCTCCCCAAACAGCACATGACGCAAAGAAAAAAAGAGGCGCAATGAGGTAGCTGTGTGAGTAAGATTAGCGACCCTAGTGGCCGACACAAACACCGGGCCCATCTAGGAGTGGCACTGCAGTGTCACGCAGGATGTCCCTTCCAAAAAACCCTCCCCAATCAGCACATGATGCAAAGAAAAAGAAAAGAAAAAAGAGGTGCAAGATGGAATTATCCTTGGGCCCTCCCACCCACCCTTATGTTGTATAAACAAAACAGGACATGCACACTTTAACCAACCCATCATTTCAGTGACAGGGTCTGCCACACGACTGTGACTGATATGACGGGTTGGTTTGGACCCCCCCCAAAAAAGAAGCAATTAATCTCTCCTTGCACAAACTGGCTCTACAGAGGCAAGATGTCCACCTCATCTTCACCCTCCGATATATCACCGTGTACATCCCCCTCCTCACAGATTATCAATTCGTCCCCACTGGAATCCACCATCTCAGCTCCCTGTGTACTTTGTGGAGGCAATTGCTGCTGGTCAATGTCTCCGCGGAGGAATTGATTATAATTCATTTTAATGAACATCATCTTCTCCACATTTTCTGGATGTAACCTCGTACGCCGATTGCTGACAAGGTGAGCGGCGGCACTAAACACTCTTTCGGAGTACACACTTGTGGGAGGGCAACTTAGGTAGAATAAAGCCAGTTTGTGCAAGGGCCTCCAAATTGCCTCTTTTTCCTGCCAGTATAAGTACGGACTGTGTGACGTGCCTACTTGGATGCGGTCACTCATATAATCCTCCACCATTCTATCAATGTTGAGAGAATCATATGCAGTGACAGTAGACGACATGTCCGTAATCGTTGTCAGGTCCTTCAGTCCGGACCAGATGTCAGCATCAGCAGTCGCTCCAGACTGCCCTGCATCACCGCCAGCGGGTGGGCTCGGAATTCTTAGCCTTTTCCTCGCACCCCCAGTTGCGGGAGAATGTGAAGGAGGAGATGTTGACAGGTCGCGTTCCGCTTGACTTGACAATTTTGTCACCAGCAGGTCTTTCAACCCCAGCAGACCTGTGTCTGCCGGAAAGAGAGATCCAAGGTAGGCTTTAAATCTAGGATCGAGCACGGTGGCCAAAATGTAGTGCTCTGATTTCAACAGATTGACCACCCGTGAATCCTTGTTAAGCGAATTAAGGGCTGCATCCACAAGTCCCACATGCCTAGCGGAATCGCTCCGTGTTAGCTCCTCCTTCAATGCCTCCAGCTTCTTCTGCAAAAGCCTGATGAGGGGAATGACCTGACTCAGGCTGGCAGTGTCTGAACTGACTTCACGTGTGGCAAGTTCAAAGGGCATCAGAACCTTGCACAACGTTGAAATCATTCTCCACTGCACTTGAGACAGGTGCATTCCACCTACTATATCGTGCTCAATTGTATAGGCTTGAATGGCCTTTTGCTGCTCCTCCAACCTCTGAAGCATATAGAGGGTTGAATTCCACCTCGTTACCACTTCTTGCTTCAGATGATGGCAGGGCAGGTTCAGTAGTTTTTGGTGGTGCTCCAGTTTTCTGTACGTGGTGCCTGTACGCCGAAAGTGTCCCGCAATTCTTCTGGCCACCGACAGCATCTCTTGCACGCCCCTGTCGTTTTTTAAAAAATTCTGCACCACCAAATTCAAGGTATGTGCAAAACATGGGACGTGCTGGAATTGGCCCAGATTTAATGCACACACAATATTGCTGGCGTTGTCCGATGCCACAAATCCACAGGAGAGTCCAATTGGGGTAAGCCATTCCGCGATGATCTTCCTCAGTTGCCGTAAGAGGTTTTCAGCTGTGTGCGTATTCTGGAAAGCGGTGATACAAAGCGTAGCCTGCCTAGGAAAGAGTTGGCGTTTGCGAGATGCTGCTACTGGTGCCGCCGCTGCTGTTCTTGCGGCGGGAGTCCATACATCTACCCAGTGGGCTGTCACAGTCATATAGTCCTGACCCTGCCCTGCTCCACTTGTCCACATGTCCGTGGTTAAGTGGACATTGGGTACAGCTGCATTTTTTAGGACACTGGTGACTCTTTTTCTGAGGTCTGTGTACATTTTCGGTATCGCCTGCCTAGAGAAATGGAACCTAGATGGTATTTGGTACCGGGGACACAGTACCTCCAACAAGTCTCTAGTTGGCTCTGCAGTAATGATGGATACCGGAACCACGTTTCTCACCACCCAGGATGCCAAGGCCTCAGTTATCCGCTTTGCAGTAGGATGACTGCTGTGATATTTCATCTTCCTCGCAAAGGACTGTTGAACAGTCAATTGCTTACTGGAAGTAGTACAAGTGGGCTTACGACTTCCCCTCTGGGATGACCATCGACTCCCAGCGGCAACAACAGCAGCGCCAGCAGCAGTAGGCGTTACACGCAAGGATGCATCGGAGGAATCCCAGGCAGGAGAGGACTCGTCAGACTTGCCAGTGACATGGCCTGCAGGACTATTGGCATTCCTGGGGAAGGAGGAAATTGACACTGAGGGAGTTGGTGGGGTGGTTTGCGTGAGCTTGGTTACAAGAGGAAGGGATTTACTGGTCAGTGGACTGCTTCCGCTGTCACCCAAAGTTTTTGAACTTGTCACTGACTTATTATGAATGCGCTGCAGGTGACGTATAAGGGAGGATGTTCCGAGGTGGTTAACGTCCTTACCCCTACTTATTACAGCTTGACAAAGGGAACACACGGCTTGACACCTGTTGTCCGCATTTCTGGTGAAATACCTCCACACCGAAGAGCTGATTTTTTTGGTATTTTCACCTGGCATGTCAACGGCCATATTCCTCCCACGGACAACAGGTGTCTCCCCGGGTGCCTGACTTAAACAAACCACCTCACCATCAGAATCCTTCTGGTCAATTTCCTCCCCAGCGCCAGCAACACCC